>NC_135489.1:652504-952504 GCF_052094955.1 Ictidomys tridecemlineatus
CGCACGAGCAAGCTGTGATCTAGACAGAAAGACGACCTCTGGCTACAGAAAGCCAAGATATTCTCAGGGAAAAGAAATGGGCTACACCCACCTCCCAGGAAACTAAAACAAGAGAGAGAGGGTGACAGACACAGAGGAAGGACAGACAGACAGACACACACACACGGGGGGTAGGCAGGAGGGAGAGGGGTGCGCCAGGCTGCCCTGGGAAGGCAGGGGCTTCCTAAAGGTGAAGGTGTGAACAGCTCACCGTCAGGGGCTGACAGAATCGATACTGTACTACAGACAGTGAAGGGTGTTGGTTGGTTGGAAATTTTCAGCATGAATTTGGCAGCTCACCAAAAACAAAACAAAACAAAAACAAACAAAAAAATGCAAACCTGCACCTTGGTTCAGAGATGAGCCCCGAGACCGGAGAGAAGAGAGGTGGGCAGCCACCCGTCTGCTGCCCTCTGGGGTCTAACCGTGCCCAGCTCTGTACCACCAGAACACTGACCAGCGTGGTCAGCGCTGCTGAAGGCCTGAGCTCAGGGCGGATCGTAACCGCAAACTTCAAACTCGCCTTAGACTTAGTCTTTTAAAAAGTCTCAGGGAACACTGAGCAGGTGCCGAGGCCCACTTGGTCCATGCTGAGGGAAACACCTGAGGCCACCACCCACAGGCACATAAGGCCACTTGTCACACTGTCATCTGAGCCACTACTGCAGCTGG
Organism: Ictidomys tridecemlineatus; assembly: GCF_052094955.1. NCBI lineage: Eukaryota > Metazoa > Chordata > Mammalia > Rodentia > Sciuridae > Ictidomys > Ictidomys tridecemlineatus. Next base: position 653,216 of record NC_135489.1, read on the forward strand.
AGGAGATCCGTATCTCTACCAGAGAGATGCCTCTATTCACTGACAGCACATGCCACGATGCAACTGGCTTTTCTTTGGAAAGATCACCTGGTGAGCATTTTGGCATTTTGATGAAAAACAGCATCATTACGTGAAGGTGACTTACAAGTTCTCAGTGACACTCGTTATTTCCAATAATGGTCAGTGCTCTATTGTTGAACCTTGGGTTGTTCCCAGTGACATGAATATCTGCATAATTAAATCAGGAGCCCCTCTGAGCCCAAGGCTCCTGACGCAGCCCCTGCCCTGCCCGCACCACGAAGCCCCGCCCCCCTGCAAGTGGGCACCACAGGGGTCCCAGGGGGCTTGACTCTCTGCCAACACTATGCCCAGAAGGGCCCCCTGTGCTGCTGTCCACCTCTTCTTGCTACACTTAAACACTTGCAAAACTGAAAACCACATGTGGCGCATGAGTAACAGATATAAGTAAGATAAATATGTCTGATTCACAAGTAATAAAAGTCCTGGGGACACCTGGACCTACTCAAGATGCCACTTCCCACAGGCTGAAGGCTGTCCCCCCCAACAGAGGGGCTGACTGCCCAGAGGCAGTGGACACCTGAGGTAGCAGCCACTGTCACCAGGTGTGACAAGTATCTGTTCCCTTTCTCTGGCCTCCTCAGAAGGTCACTTATAGAGCACAATCTCGTGACTGATAGACTGGATGTGGGCCTCATAAACTCAGGCCATCGTTGGACACAGCAATGAGACCCATGTAGATCTAAAAGCGAACATTCTTTGCAAGCAATTTTTCCTCGATTCTGAGTTCTGAAGGCCTCGGGCTGGCAAAACAGTGTGGCTCCCAGCTTTCCTGTTCCCAGGGACAAGGAGGGCTCCGGGCTGCCGAGCCAGCCCCCGAGAACGGAGTCTCACCCTCCAGGGCACGGCTGCGGGTGCCTGCAGGCAGGAGCAGTCTGACCCCTGCCCTGCTGAGACCCCCCTCTCTGAGAAAGTCTGCCTCCAGCTGAGTCTCAGCCTCCTGTGCGGAGCCTGGGGGAGGGATGTCTAAACACAGGTTCACAGGGCAGGGGCCCTGCCCTCGGGGTCCACACCAGAGCGCCAGCGGCCTCACACCCCTTTCCCACCCACGCTGGGCGCACTGCTGGCTGCCCCTGAGCTCCTGGCACCGTGGCCAGGAAGCTCCCCACAGGCCCCCGCCAGCCCCGCCAGCATCAGCCTCCGAGAGGCAAGGGAGTCCCTGTGGGTGGGGCCCCAGCTCTCCCCCTGCCTCATGCCAAGCTCATGCCGGCACAGAAGGGCTCTCGTGCCTAGTCGGGTGGAGGAAGCCCCACCGTGTCCCTGCTCTCTGCGCGTCACTCTGGTCCTTCCCAGGAGCAAGTCAAGCAGGGGAAGCAGGGCCATAGGCACTGCTGCCCCAGAATTCAAGGTCATCTCGGCACAGACTACCTGGCCCACTCTGGCCTAGCCGCCAAGCCTCTGGGGAGGGGGTGGCGCACCCACCGGCCACACGGCACAGGGCTCCAGTTCCTGCACCAGTGCCGAGGCCCACCACCCCCTGGTTCAAAACAGGTCATTCAGACCTTTCATCAGGACAGACTGAAGCTAGAACCAGACAGGCAGTCAGGGTAGAGACGTACATCAAGTCAGGTGATCTCGGAGGCCGGGAGTGAGTCTGGGAAGTTGGGGACTGTCCCCTGAGGGACCTTATCGAGAACCTGCCCCTGCTCCAACCTGTTGCCAAGGTGACCCGTCCCAGGAATTCTCCTCCCTCCAGGGAGCTGTGAGGTGGTGACTGTGTCCCTGTCTACTCCACCTGCCCGTCCCCTGCAGCCCACCAGTTCCCACCTTTGGCCACACCAAGCCTTCCCGGGCCTGGTCACGTGAGCAGGAAGGAGAAAGACTGGGGGAGGCAGGAGAACAAGGAACCCCAGGACAGAAGACCTCACCTAAAAAGGGCAGAACACCTCGTTTCTCGGGACACCAGGACACCAGCTATGCCCCTTCTCGCTCGCTGGAGAAATCTGTGTGGCCCCTTTTTACATAAGCCCTGCTTCATATGCTGACCTCTGCGTGCTTCTCTGACGTTCAAACTTCAACATGGAGGAGCCGTGTCAACGGAACCACACAGATGGGGCGTCTGCCCCCACAGGCATGTTCATGCCGCTCTGCCCAACACAGACCCAGAACCCGAGGAGCTCCCAGGCAGCACCAATTTAAAGGAGAAGCAGGGAAGACAGGGACCAAGAGCCAACCCAGACAGAGGCCATCGGCCAAGTCCAGCAGGGAGAAGAGCAGTGGAGAGCAGAGCGCACAGCACGCAACCCAAAGACTGTGGCGACTGCGGACCAGATGGGGAGACCCCGGCTCTGCCCAGTGAAACGAAGACTCGTTGCTCTAGCAGTCGCTCTGAGAGGTCGAGGCGTGTTGGCTTCTAAGATGAGTTCCTGCCTTGGAGAGAGACTCACTGCCAAGGCTGCCGAGAGCCGCGGGATGCCTGGGAGCAGCCAGGCTGGGCAGCGACTGGCCTTTGAACGCGTTCAGAGCATCCTGGGAAGAGGCAGCCCGAGAGTCCTCAGGAAGGACTTGGAGGACAGGGCCAAGTGACCTGGTGGTGGTCCTCAGGGCAGGAGGAGGTCTGCGTTCCTTTACGACTGTGTTTCTAAAAGGCTCCACAGCCAAGGGTCTGATTTGTACAATCAAGATGACTTTACAGCCCAAGCTCTAAGCCCTGGGGCTTGCGGCCCTGTGTCTGGGGCTGAGTTCCTGGCAGCTGTCCTCCCTCTGCAGCCTGCAGGGGAGACAAGACTCCAGGGTCACCAGTGGGGAAATGGAGAAGCAGGGCCAGGCTGGCCTCCTGCCATCAGGGTGGGCTCAGGGCCGGGGGCTGGTCCACCTGCCTCCGCCTCTTGCCTCCCATCATGGCAGCTGTGCAGGCTGACCCTCACCCACTGCTGCCAGAACCCGGGGCCCAAGGATGATGACCAGGGGCTCTGTTATGTCCCTGGATTCCACCCTGCATGGGGAGTGGCAGTGAGGCCAGAGGCTGGCACAGAGACGCAGGGGGCAGTCTCTGTCCCCGGGGGGGTGTTTCCCCTGGCTCAGGAGGGTAACGAAGTCAAAGCCACAATCAGAACTTGCAGGACACAGGCAGCAGGTGTCTGTGGAGAAACTTTGTTCTAAATGACAGATTCAGGGTTTCAGGGAATTGGCTGCATTCGGTGGTCCCACCAACTGGGGCCTGCAGAACTTCCAAGAGGCAGATTCTTTTAGCACTTTGGAAAATTCCTTTTCTTCTCGCTCTATGCCCCCGCCTCTCCTGAACGCACTTGGGTGCCCCAGGGGCTCCACACTGCAGCTGTGGCCAGTCGAGGAGCCCCATCTCACCTGCTGCCCTGCACCTGGGCCCGAGGGAGAGCAGGGCAGAGGCCAGGCTGAGCCTCCAGGGCCCCAGGCCTCCTGGGCCCCTTGTGGACAGCTCCTGGGGTGGGGTGGGGGGTCTCCTCCACTCACAGCCAGAGCCCACCAACATCAGTCCACCTGCTGCCGAAGCAGCTGGAGACAGGGCGCCTCTGGCTCCCAAGCCTGGCTCTGCTCCAGGGAGGGAAGGTGGACTCAGGAAGGAGCTCATCTTAGGCCTTCACGGTTCCAAAGAATGGACACCACACTCATATGCTCAGTCCCCTCCATCTGCCAAAGGAACCAGGCTCTCAGACCAAGGAGGCCTGCCTCAGTGCCAGTCCTCGGGCTGCAGATCACCCGCACAGAAAAGGACGGATGGACAGATGGGTGAATGGGTGGACAGAGAGAGGAGCAACTCCCAGGGGAATTGAGCGCCCCCACGCCTCCTCCGTGGGTCCTGCATGCTGCACCTTGCTCAGGCCCCGTCTCCTCTCAGCAGGGAATATGTTGTTAAAACACAGGCCTCTTATGGAAAACAAAAAATAAAGCAGATGAAAACAAAGAACAAGAAACTTAGCCTCACAGGAGCAAATGCAGGAGGGGCCCAGGCAGACACGCCAGCACCTGGACCGCTGGCTGATGCAGGAACGGCTGCCCGTCAAGTTCCGAAGGCCACTCGCTTGTTCAGAGGCACAGGCCTCCAGAGGAGCCAGGTGTCTGCTAACAGCGAAGGCCAAGTTTAGAACAGCATCTCTGCTTAAGATGTGACCCTGAGCAGCAGCAGAGGCCGTGCCCCAGCCACTGTGGGAACACACTGCCACCCAGACAGAGAGCCTGGAGGCGGCTGCGGTTCCCGCTGCGGCCGACACAGAGGACTAACAGCTGGATTCAGAGCTGCCTTCCCGGCTCCGGCAAAAGAGGCTCCAGGAGCCGGCAGAGGCAGCTCCTCCAGGAGCCGGCACGGGGGCAGAGGGGTCCGTGCAGAGCCCATTGCAGGGGACAGCTCCTGCGTGGTGACATTGCCAAGAGTAGCCATCGGCCCGGCTCCTTTTCATGGTTCTGGCTGAAAATAAGATGGTGCCACTTCCTATCCGCTCTCATTCTGGCCTCTGTGTGCCACCATGCCAGCCCACGGCACCCCAGGTGTGAGCAGGACCCTACCTCCCAGGTGACGAGCTCCAAGCATATCCGGGTGCCAGGCCTCGAGCCGGGCATTGCCCACAAGACCATACCATGCCCAACCAGAGCGCTTCTGGGGGCCTCGGAGCTTCGCTTCTCCCCTGTATGTGGCTTGTTCAGGGCTGCAGTCCCCTCCCCTGCAGAGGGCACTGGCCCTGCACACGGCCCCACGGTGGGCTCCTGCACCATGGAGCGGGGCCTCCTGGGCCTACGATGCTACTGGCTGCCTGGGCCTCCTGGGCCAGGGTCATCACTACAGCCACTGCCCACCGGCGGCCCCGGGGCTCTGGAAACCGCCGCGCTTCCTGCGTGGAAATGACATAGGTCACAAAGGCATTTCCACGTGACTCAAGGTCTGCCCCAACGTCATCCTGGTGATTGGGGTGAATTGTCTTGCTCTGGAAGCAGCAGAGGAGCAGAGGTGGACGTCCACCTCTGAAACGCCTTGAACAAGCAGTGGAAAGAAGCCCGGCCACTCCTAAAGTCTCCAGGCCCGCACTGTGACACCACTGCCTCCCAGGAATGCATGTGTGATGTCCCGTCCCAGGGAGGGACAAACAGGCCCCTCCAGCAGAACTGGAACCCCACACCTGCAGAGCCAAACTGGGTCGGACCTGCAGGCCCCTGTGGAGTCTTAGATAGGGCAAAAATCAGAGACGGTGCGGGGCCAAGGGCCTTCCTCTCTCTCCCCACACGTCCCCTCCTGAGAAACAGCATGTCACAGCTCCAGGTGGGATGGGAATCCCAAAGGCAAGGCGGGGCAAGCAGCTACATCCAAACGCAGCTCCAGCCACTCTCTCAACACCAACACCACTGTGTGTCCAACCACAGCATCCAGGAGATCACCAAAAGGAAAATCCACGATGGTAGATAAGACCCCTTTTGCTCCAGACCCCAAGAAACACTAGAGATAGCTCCACTACTTTGCCTCTGAGAGTCTAGCTTTAGAGGTCACAACCTTTGGTCCATGTGTCCACCCACATTAACTGGGCTGCAGGTCCCCGATTCCCACCGACTGCCTCTCTCCTCAGCTGGAATCTGAGCAGGAACCCAGTGTCTGTGGTCACTGGCACACACAGTGTGCACATTTCCGCCCAGCTGGGGGCTCTGAGTCTGGGAAATCACAACTGGAGCCTCCATACGCCTGGGCGTGAGCCGGGCCAGCATGGCCACCAGCCCTCCTGAGCACAGCATGGCTCCTGGATCATTAGGAGTCTAGCATGACTCCAGGCATTCGTGGGTGGACTTGGGATGAATGCAAAGACACATCCTGTAATTGCCTGCCCTCTCTGGCCCTCTTCTGGAGTCCCCTTTCTCCTCTGAGACGCTGGAAGAACCAGGTTCATCAGGCACAGCCTCTTGGCTGAACCATAGCTCACCCTTCAGCCAAGAGTCAGCACTTCTCACAGCCCACACCCCCGGGAGCCCAGCAGGGAGGAGGCTGTGCCCCCGCAGGTCAGGAAGCAGGAGTGGGCTCGGTGCCTCTCCTGTGACCACAGCAACACGCCTGGTGGCTCCACATGCAGCCCCTGTGCTACACGCCTGCCCTGCCCATCGGAGGCCCTGAAAGGCCCCTTCTTCAGGGGTGCTGTCCCTGCTGGGCCCAGGAACACCAGGTTCCACAGGCTGCCAGGAAGGAAGGATGAAGCTGCATCCCAGACACTGCCCCCTCCCCCACCCTGAGCTGCAGTGTAGCCCCAACCCCAGGAGGATGGTGGCACCCTCACCGACACTGGGCAGGGACCGCAGAGGCCACACTGAGCAGGTGCAGGGTGAGCCTGACACCCAAGCCTGCAGAGCTCCCGTCCCTCCCAGCAGGACTCCTGCTGGGCATCATGGAGCAGCCCACCTGCCAAGAGAGGTGGCCCCAGCCTCCCACGGGGTCCAGCAATAGGACCATCTTCCCAGGCACTCGATCAGGACTTCTGTCAGCACTGAGCTCAGTGACTCCGAAGAGCTAAGGGGAAGCACATATGCTCCCAGCCCTGGAGGGCAACTGGGAGGCCCAGAGAGCCCTGAGACAAGAGGACAGGGTGCCGCGGCCAGGCTTCTGCAAGGAAGACCAGCTAGCAGCTGTGCAGGCTTTGAGCCGGGCATCAGGTTCCCTCCCAGGACGGGCAGGGCTCAGACACACAGGTCCTGGGGATGGCCATGGCCTGGCCTGAAAGTGGGCTGCACACCACGGGGCAGGCTCACGTCCCCAACTTCAGTGCCAGCCATCACTAAAGAGGGGATGCCCGCATCCCTTGGCCCACGGTGCAGCACCAGGTGGCCTGCTGGCAGTCCTTCCTGAGAACCTACGTGCCCTGGAGAGCCCTCCTCTGCTGCAGCCTCCCTCGGGGCCACCAGAGCCAAGGACAGCAGGTACCCTGTTTCTGCAGAAATCCCTGAGTGTCAGGGGCTTCTGTTCGGAAAACGTTATCCACCTCTAGGCTGATCTTTTTACCACTGAGAAGCCAGGGTCTTATCAGACCTGAAACTCACCCTGGGCACAGCATCAAAGCTACCAAACTCACAGAGACCTCCAACACGACAGCCCAAACCCCAGGAAGGACAAACAGGCACTCACCGAGCAGAGGTGCACCTGCGACTGGCCCTCTGAACCTGACAAACGGAGAGAAGGCTGTCACCCACCTGCCCTGCCCCTCCGAAGCCCCAGGCCTTTAACAGAGCGAGGCTCATGCCCAAGAATCCAGCTCAACAGATGGGTTGCTGGTTGCAAAGACACAAGATTAAAACACTTCTACTTTTCCAGAGTCGGCGCCTTTCCTTCTGAACTCCCCAAGCAACTCTCCTCTTCCCAGGCAAGCGGAGACGCTGGGACACCAGAGGCTGGGACATGCAGAGCAGAGCCAGACACTGCACTGTGAGGTGACAGGATGGCCTGGATGGACAGACGGTCGTGAAACTTAGTTCCTTTAGGTAAGTATAGATATTCCTGAGAGTGACCATCTGAAAATTATATTTGGAAATACCTGTCACAGGTGTTTAGACCCAGGCCCTTCCTGGCCAGGGACAAGGGCCCCTCCCAGTGCTGCGGCCCAGGAACTCCCACCTGCACTCCGCGCCTCACGAAAGCCCTCCTGGCTCCGGAAGCTCACTGATGTGCTGCCTTCGCCGGTGGAAGGCGCAGGGTGGAGGCAGCCCTGCTCCCCTGGGCCTGCCTGGTCTGGTGGTGGGGGAGAGCAGGCTGCCTCAAGCCCCACGGCTTCCTGTGATAGTTCCTCAAGTTTTAGCAACTTTCAGCTAAACTGTAAAAAGCCATGAAATTCTTGACCAATATTCTTGCTAGTTTCACAGATCCTTTCTTTGGCTGTCATAAGAATTGAAGGCTGAGGGATCTCTGGGGTGCTCTGCATGGAAGACAGGGTGCCATAGAAAGACCCCAAAAGGCAAATGTCTGCAGGACATCTAGCCCCTTGGAGAACAGGAACATGGCACTTTCCACCCTAACCCTTAAACATGGGGACAGACCAAAGAGCTGAGACCCGGCACCCCAGGAAGCGCCCGTGGGGGAGGATCTTCTCCCCGCGCCTGCAGGGGAGAGAGGACACAGTGCCCCAGGGCCACTGAGCCGCGCTCACTGCCTGGTCATGCCCAGGCGCCCAGCACTCCAGGGCTGGAGTTTGGCGGCTCCCTGTCGATGACGGAGCACATGCACATCTCATCTCCTCTGTGGCCTCCAGCTGCCCTGGAACAGCGACTGATGAGGTCTAGGGAGATGCACTGTGGGGGACCAGGAAATATATTCTGGGGTGGAACTCAACCCCTTGAGAGCCTGGTACCTTCTGCATCGTGTGTGCTTGCACCGACCCCCAGGAACGTCATGAGCATCACATCAGGTGAGCCCTGTGGCCCAGAGGACAGGTAGGAGTCACATGGCCGCAGAGCACTGCTGGTGTGCCAAGCCAGGCAAAGGCAAGGACACCCAACACTGCGCCCAGGCCAGTCTGGGACAGGCAGAGGGTGGACTTCCAGCCACTAGAAGTGCCAAGGCTCCCGAGGATGCTGCTGCTGAGGACCCATGTGGTCAGGCACTGCTGTTTCCCCGGGATAGTGAGCCAGGCAGCCAGGGACTGCACTGTGTCCCCCACACGCCTAATGAGAGTCCTGACCCCCAGCACTCAGAATGGGGCTGTATTTGGAGAGGAGCCTTTAAAGAGGTGACCAAGTTAAAAGGAGGTCACCAGGGTGGGTCTGAGTCCAACAGACTGGTGTCATAAGAAGGGGGGACATCTGGACACCAGGAGACAGTGGCATCTACAAGCCAAGGAGAGGACTCTGCTGAGGAGCTGGCCCTGTGACATCCTGACCTCTCCAGCACAGTGCTCTGGGGAGGAGGGTCCTTTCTAGAGCCACCTGGTCCCCAGCCTGGGTGCCGGCCATGGCAGCCCAGCATGCTGCCAAGCAGGTTCGCCTGAACTGACTTTCATGGCTTCTTAAGGCTGCCTGTGCCCAGGGTGGTAGTCCCATTCCTCCTCCCTTGGTCCTCAGAGCTCACTGAGACCACGGTGAGGGACGGTGCCCCTCACAGTCTGAGATGCAGACCATAACCTGCAGAGACCACTTGGGTTGAAAGAGTCTTATTTTGAGTCCAGCACAAACTGTAAGAGTGCAGCAAGCACTGATAGTTCTTGGAGTTTTAGAAACAATTTCTTTAGTTGTAGCTGGACACAATACCTTTTATCTTTACGTGGTGCTGAGGATTGAACCCAGCACCTTGCACGTGCTGGGTGAGTGCTCCATCACTGGGCCACAATCCCAGGTACAGTTCTCATGTTTTTTAAATGCTTCCACCTGGAGTTTTTAGATTCCCCATATTATGAATTAACCCTTGGTCCCAAGATACTCATTTTTATGAAAATGCTGGGTTACTAGCCATTTAAAGCTCCCAAGGCTGAAGAGAGATGCGGAGAAGGTGGCAAGGAGCTGCGGGTCAGGAGGAGCAGGAGTGCGCTCCTCTCCACAGCCCCCAGCCGGCCTGCAGCCCCTCGTGGGGAGCTGGGGGCCCATCCGGCTGCCCAGTGGTCATCGGCCCTTACACTCTTCCTTTGCCACAGAGCCTCAGGAGTCTCTGCAGCACCACCCCCTGCAGCTCTCTCTGGTCATGGCCTGTGGCTGCACTCTGGAGGAGAGGGCCCTGGAGATGAGGACTTCTGGGCCCAGTGGCCTCCCTGGGCACCTACCCACAGGGCAAGAACCACTGAAGATGGTGGGGGTGGGTCCAGGTGGTCCCCCCCCAGGCCTGCCTCAGGATCCCCTGATGGACAGGCACCAAGAAACAGACAGAAGGCAGGGCCTGGGCAGCCCTGGGCTGCAGGCAGGACCCCTGGGAGTCCCAACCCCCTGCCTGGGGACGAGGCTCCAGCCCTGACGTCAGACACCTGGCCCTCCCTGGCCTGGGCCAGGTTTTCATGCCTTAGATAAAACTGCTGGAGCCCCAGCACCCTGCCAGGGACGCGAGCAGCCCACCTGTCGGGAAGCTGTCAGTGAGAAGTAAGAGCTCGGGGCTGGCGAGGTGGGCCCCAGGGAGCCCGTACCCGTTAAAGAGAAAAAACAGCGACTCAAGACCGGAGCTTGGCACACACTCGAGCTCCCTGTTGCCGCCTGCCAGCGAGCAGAGCCGTCTCCTGGGAGGAGGCGGCTGTGTTGTTCACCAGTGCTGGCGAGGTGGCTGCTCTGGGGGATTGTGGAGCTGAGGTCCCATCTGCCCCCGACGAGGTGACGGCAATTAAGGCGGAGAGAGGAAGTGGGTGAGCAGCAGGCGGGCACACGGGAGGGGCCTGCGGAGGTGCTTCACGGGAAACGCGCTGTGCACATGAGCTCACCACCATGTGTCCCCAGAACTCGTATGTTGACGTCTCCCCGGCCCTGGACCTGTGAATCTGACCCCCAGCCCATCAGGGCCTTTGCCGACGACCGAGTCACATGAGGGCCAGGGCAGGCCCAATCCCACAGGCATCCTGTGGAAAGGGGAGCCTGACGGAAGCACCCCAGTGCACGGAGCAGGCAGGTGCAGGCCCAGGGAGGCCGCAGGGGGTCCAGAGACCAAGCTCCAGAGGCCGGGAGCGCCCAGCCGGCACCCTCCCTGCCCTGTGAGGAGGAAGAGCCCGCCCTGTCCCACTGCCACTCACCTCACATAGGTGGCAGGGGTCAGCGACTTGGGCTTGGCCCACTGGTAGGGGGGCTGTGGCACCGACAGGTACTGCTCACAGAAGGGGCCCTTCCGCAGGGGCTGGAAGGTGAACTCCTCGGGCGGCAGGTCGGACGTGGGCGGGGTGACCCCCAGCTCCTCCCCGGTGGGCTCCGCCTTGAGTACCACGGAGGGTGCATGCTCCAGGGTGGTCTTGCGGGACTTGACGGGGACCCCCTCGCCCAGATCCAGGCTGTCAGTGGTCAGGGCGTTGATGGCCGCCACGATGGCCGAGCTGGTGTACTGGGTGGAGTTGCCCAGCCAGGTGTCCTCAGTCACGCTGACGCGGGGGGAGCCGTGCGGGGACGGCGTGGGCGAGTGGTGCGGGGAGCAGGAGGGCTGCCGGCCGTTGAGGCTGTACTTGCGCTTGTTGCAGGGGGACGTGGGCCGGGAATTGCGGGCCCCCAGCCAGCTTTCCTCAGTGATGCTGGTGCGGGGAGAAGTGGACGGGGAGTGCCGGGGGGAGCCCAGCAGGTGGCAGGCCCCCAGGCCTCGGGGAAAGCCTTCCTCGGGGTCTGTGGTCTTCGGGGACACGCAGGGCGACTGCCACGGGGACGTCTGGGGGGACGCATACGGGTACGAGTAGTTGGACTCGTAGGACGAGGCCTCCGAGTTGCAGCTCCTGGAGGAGAGGCTGCTGGCCGGGCTCAGGCAGGAGGGGTCCCTGTAGGCCTCCAGGCTGGGCAGGGTCAGGGTGGCAGTGGACGGCGACCGCTTGCAGCTGGGCAGCACGTCCTCCACCTCCACATCATGGAAGAACTGGCCGCTGCCGTGCTGCAGGCCCAGGTACGAGGTGATCTCGATCCGGGGGCTCTCCAGAGCTGGGGCCCCGTTGGGCCGGGCGTGGCCAGAAGACAGGAAGTACCCCGCGGGCCCACTGTCCACGGCCCCTCCATACCCCGAGGGGTGCCCAGCTGTGGGAACGGCTGAGATGCCAGGAGTGGCTGTCTGGAGGTCCTGGCATGGGGCTGCCAGGGAGGTGTGTGCTGCGGGGAGTGGCAGGGCGGAGCCGGAGCTGGAGGGTGCGAAACCGTAGTGCTCTGGAGGAAAGAGACGAGAAGAGTGAGTGGCCGGTCAGCAGGAGCCTGGCCCCACCCGCTCTGCAGCCCAGCTTCCCAGTCCCTGGAGGCCCGGCCGGGTGGGTGGTACCTTGACCCCCAGGAGGTGGGCCTCTGAAGCTGTGGCGGAGGCTGTGTGAACCAGGCCTCCCACCCGACTCAGTCCAAGCCTATGGGGCAGCAGGGCCCTGTGAGCCGACTCTAGTGTCCTTGGCTCTTCCCACAAGACCCGCATCCCCAGCCATTCTACCCGAGTCCAAGCCCAGCCCCACTCCTGGGCACCCTCTCGGGCTCAGTTCTCTCCTCCACACACACCACAGCCCAGCACTGTGTGTCCTTGACCACTTTTCTCTCCCGTCCCGTCCTTGACCGGTAGGAAAGAAGTTTTGTGGTGGCAGAACTTTTACCTGCCCTGGTCTCTGGTGTTGGCTGTCTTCAGAGCCTAGTGTACCTGACACACAAAGAGAAGGTGTTCGCCTCGCTTCATGGTGAATGGATGGGCGGAGGTGGGTGGTGACTCCGTGTGTGGATGGAATACGACGGAGGGAAGGGAACTGTGCAGGTGCATGAAGGGTGAAGGCTGCTGGGTGGATGGTTGGGGATGGATGGACAGACAGATGATGGGCACGTGGACAGACGGGTGGGTGAGTGCATAAGTGGGTGAATGGGGTGCATGGATAATGGATAGATAGTGGACGGGAGGGTGGGTCGGTGGGTAGATGGTGGGTCCAAGGATGGGCAGGTATGATGGATGGCAGGGGATGGATGGATGATGTAGAGGGGTAGGTGGAAAGAGGTATGTATTTTAGATTCAGGGACCTAGACATTCAAACAGATATGAATAGGATGATTACTGTGAAGGTATGTAATCACCAGCTCAAGGACTAGATGAAAACATGGATTCTGAAGTCCCTCTCATAGATGGCTGAGGCTAGCTTGTGTCCTAAGAATCCATTTTTTAAAACAAAACAAACAGACGATTCTGATACACAGTTAGATTTAAGAATCATTGTGTATGATTACATGTCAAAATATTTTCTAGAAATCAGTTTGTCCTCATTAGCAGTTTTAACAGGAAAGCTTTCCTTCTGGGTTTCTGACTGGCGAGCCCTCCCACAGCACTTGGGTCTGGAGATGAGCATCGCAAGTCTGTAAGGAACAGAAGCAGGACAGGGCAACTCTCGCCGTGCCTCCTGACTCAAACGCCCGTAGAGGAAGTACTGTATTCAAGGTGGCTGCCCTCTGGTGTCCCTGTTCAGGAACAAGCAGGGATGAGCCCCAGGAACCAGGGGGCTCCGAGCACCAATCCAAACCAATTCTTATCTTCTAACACAACGGGCCTAGCACTCAGCACGGGTGGAGTTCTGTTCCTATTCCTGCTTACTTCCCCAAACAGCCACCCACCACCCTGTCTCTAAGCCCATCTTTTATAACCCTCACCATCAGTTCTTTCCTGCGGACAGAACCACCGCTCCCTCTCCCCAAGGTGGCTTTCTTCCCAAGGTGACTTCTGGCAACTCCAGAGCCAGGACACGGGAAGGCAGCAGAGCAGCCCGGAGGCGGCCGGAGCTCTGCAGGCGGCCCCGAGCCCTGCAGCCAGTCCTTGCCATGTGCCAGCCCACTTCCCAATCGTAACGCCAACCCCTCAAGACAGGAAGCCAGAGTCGACTGTGAAAAATTAGATTTCAGCCTCCTAAACAATCACCCGGAAAGCCACTTCCTGGAGAAGAGAGTAGAACGCTGAGGAAGAAGTGGCATCAACCAGCCGGTGGCATCTGGGGGTCCGACAGGGCCAAGCACTGTGCAGGCCTGGGCTTAGGGCAGTAGACGGGCTGACCCCCCCGTGGACGGCACGGACTGTGCCGCCAGGCAAGGACGCTGGCCCAAAGGAACCAAGCTGCGGCAGGCCCAGACAGGCTCAGGTGGGAGGCTGAGGCCGGGAGGAGCAGTCCACTTGGGCAGTGGGTGGCCCGGCTCTGTCAAAGGTCCTGCCAATGGCACCCACAGCTCTGCAGCAAGAGCAGCACCCCAGGCACACACCACTGGGCTCCCTGCCCTCTCTCTCCACTGTTTTACCACACGATGTCTAAAGAGACAAGTCAAGGGGGGAGAAGTGTGGTTCTTTATGGTCACCAACATGTCACTCTGCTGTCGAACACAGGTGACAGACACAGAGGCAAGGTGCTCCTCAGAGCCTTCCTGACTCTGGTCCCACATCCCAAACTGAACTTGCACTTGGGCAGCACACTCAGCACAGAGCCCTGGCAGGCACAGGGGAGTGTCTCCAGGTAAGAGCCTGCGCACCGTCTCCTTGACCAAAGGTGGACGGAGGTTCAGGCTGTGTGCAGCCTTGGCCACCGCAGCACTGGCTTGAATCACCAGGCAGAGAGCTGATAATGGAAGGGCGTATGTGTTTGTGAGGTAAGACGTTAGGAGGTTCCAGCAAGTCATGTCACCATGGTGGGCCTGTCCCAGGCAAGCTCTGAGGTAAGGCGGCACCGGCCCTGGGGCCTGCCCTTGGCACGGAGCTTCTACGCGCAGGCCTCCCACTGACACAGCTTCCTCTGAAACACACCTCTCTGGGGGTTCTCCTACTCACTTGTCACTGGGCCGTACCCTGCAGGCCCTTTGGGCATCTCCCAGGGTCTCCACACACAAACTAATGCCCGCCCACACCTGGGAGCCTGCCCAGGACTCCTGAGGAAGAGCCCCAAGGAAGAGCCAGGAGCCTCCACCCGTGGTCTGCTCCTCAGCACCCAGGGCCCTGGCCACCACCTGGAGCCCATCAACTCCACAGCAGGCTAAGAGGCGCCCGTCTGGCAGTGAGTGGGATGCAGGTGCGGAGGAAGCTTGCTCCCCAGAAGTCCCCGCACCACATCTGCCTCTAGACACATAGCCTCAGGCAGCACCCGCTGGGCGTGTGAAACCATGCCCCACCAGGAGGAAGAGGCTGGTGGCCCGCGGTGGCAGAGGAGAGGGGCCTAGGAGCTGACACCAGAACCCAGGGACCCTGTCCGCTCAAGGCCCTCTGCTCTGAGGACGAGGACACTAACATTCAAGGAAGGATGGGTCTTCATCTCCCACAGATCCAACTCCAGAGGACCAGGCACTGGGAGGCAGAGCCTGGTGGGAACGCTGAGTGGCTTTGCAGAGGCCCCTGCCCAGGCCCACAGGCCCCCGAAGCAGGTGGCTTTGCAGGCTGCCAGGCCCTAAGGAGGCCAGGTGTGGCCCATCAGAGCACACCTCCCAGGACAAGACACTGCTTCAGCGACAGCAACCCTGGGTTGAGCTGTACCTGACAAGGAAGGCCATCTGCAATGAGCAGAGCCAGCCCTGGGCTCCCCCCCGCCCCGACTCTCCCCTCCAGCACCCTCCACCCACAGGACCGCTTGGGCTGCACAGGGTCCAGGAGATGGCAAGAGGATCTCCAAAAGGTTCCAGAGGAGGTGGCAGGGCAGGGCAGGCAGGGGACATGGCCCTGGGCCTGCTCTGGCCCTCCTGGGCTGCAGCAGGAGGGGTTTCTGAGAGAAGGGCCGGGCGGTGAGGGGACACGAGGCAGGGCCTGGCTGTGCAGCACAGCCACAGACCCAGGACATCCGAAGGGAGTCTTCATTCAGACCAAAGTGCTCCAATGACACCTGGTTTAATGGGGGAAGTAAAAACATTCAGGCTTTATGAAAAAACCAGAAAGATTCACCTTGTGTGAGTTTTCCTTAAAGAAGCCACAGTGAAGCTCAAGTGCCCGGCTCCTGCTGGTCTGCCGTCAATCAAGCAGCCCTCAGGTGCTGGCCCTGCATGGACCAGGGAGGCCCCTCAAGCGGAGGGCTGCCCTGCCAAGCCCACCTGCAGCTGCAGAGCTGACTGTCCCCCGTGACTTCCCACCTGTCCTGTCCAGAGCAGAATTCGTTCACATGCAAGGTCAGTCTGCAGGGGATGAGAGAAGGCCAGCAGCTTCCTTCAGAATTCTGAACAATCTCACCAACTTCTGTCAAGCCAGACAGGACTGAAGAACTTGGCTGCTCCACCCAGGAAGGCACCAGCAGCCAGAGGGGCTCTCTGACCCGCAGCGCAGGTGACTGCAGACCGCTCCTCTAACTCACGCGGCCACTCCTCCCAGCCGCCCTCCTGGCACACCATGCCACACTGGGTGCTGATGCCACAAAACTGTGCAGGCTGGGAGCAGGGAGTGCAGGACACTGTGCACTGGGCTCCTGAGCTGACCAGCTTCCCTGGTCTTGCCCACCTCAGCAAGCCAGCCTGTCTGAAGGCATGTGCCTCCTTCTGTGGCCTCAGTTCTTTCAGCACCTGCCTCTGAGCAGCCCCAGATGTGAGTGTGTGGTGTGCTTCCTCTCAGGACACCACAGCCGAGCCGCAGCCCACTCGGCAGTCCACTGTGACCTCCAGGCACGCCCTGAGTCAGCAGGGAAGTGCAGTCAGGAGCCCTCACTCTGCACAGGCCAGGATGAGCGGTACACCCACGGTGCAGCGCCAGGCAGGTGCTTTCTGACAAGAAACACCCTCTCAGGCCCTGGGCAGGTCCCCTGCGCTCACACCAGCTCGCTCCATCACAGAGGACTTAGTTTCATGGTAAGGAACATCCCCTTTAGCCTTTGCTGGGGTTGGACTGCAGGACACAAGGCTAGAAATAGAACTGGGAAAAGCCTGCCAGCCAGGCCCTGTCCTCCAAACGCTGGCAGACACAGCTCTCTGCACACACGCAGTGGGGCTGGGGTCCAGGCGAAGAGGGGGCAGCACACATGGGCATCAAACAGAAGAGGCGACCCCCAATCCCTGGCAGCCTTGCAGGTGAAGCGTTACTCAGCACACCATGGCCCTACCTGAGGGGATGGTCTGAGGACAGGTCAGGCTGGTGGTGTGACAGACAGCAACAGGTTCTGAGGTCCTGTGGTGCTGGAGAGACTCACAGGGCAGCAGTGGGGCCCGCTGCAACAGCAGGACAGCTCAGCACAGCCCACTAAGGGCCTGGTCCTGCCCGGGCCCACCCCAGCACACACCCCTCCAGCACCACTGCGTGTTGCCCAGTTGTACAAAGAATGAAAGAGCCTCCACACTGTGCCTTACTAGCTATGGTCTTCCCGGGAACCTGGTGTAGGACTAAAATGTCCTGCTCACACAGACAAGCCCGAGAAGGCAGCCCGGCCTCGGAAGGAGAGATTGGAATGCTTTCCCGAAATGTCCACCCTCGGCAAGTCCAGGCGAGGGCAAGGCTTTCTTCCAGGTCGCCTGCCACAGTGGCTGGCCCTTTGCAGTCTTCCTGGGGGAATGAAAACCATCCCATTGTTGAAACTGGACTTGAGAACAGAAGCCTCTTCCAGATCCTGATTCTGCACTGTCCCCTTCCCACACAGGATCCTCTGAAGGCCACCAGCGGAGCTTGAGGCAGGAGGCAGAGCTGCCCATGTAGAGGTCCCGGCTCCTGCCAGGCCCGGGCTGTGGCCAGTTTCCTCCCAAGTCACCAGGGCGACGGTGCTGGCAGTGTTTAGGCAGGCCAAAATAACTTAGAAAACAGGGGCCCTGGGGCGGGAAGCTCAGGCTGCCTCCCAGCTGACGGGCACAGCCTATTTCCTGAGCCCCAGAGGGGAGCCCAGGCCCTGCCTTCTGGGGGGGGGGGGGACCTGCGTCCTAGCAGGCTGGGTGCAGAAAGGAAGATGCAGGTGCTGGGAATGAACATCACTCCGGTCCTGCCCAGGACAGGATTTTAAAGACCCTCTTTTCATTCTCCCGTGAACATCTGACACTTGCACTGCTGAGCACGCTGGAAATGCAGAACCACAAAACCAGGTCCTTCCCTCCAAAGAGTCTCCATGAGGCCCAAGACTGTGGGTGTAGAGGTGTGAGGGGAAAGGAGGGGAAGGGCAGCGGCCCCACAGTCCACCACAGGCAGTCCACCTACCCTCACTCCTGGAGCACTTGTCCAGGAGTGTGCTCAGGGCTGCCCACTTTTTTTTTGACAAAGTGAATTTTTGGACTCAGTATAACCTGCAAAACTCAGTGCTACTTTGTCTGGCAATTGATCATAGGATTGTTGGTTCTTTGTTTATATCCAGGCTCAGAAACAACGTAGAGCACTTTCTCCCACTTGGTCTGTGGAGGACTATGACTGTAACGGGATGACTTGTCATAACTTGCGGGAAATAACGCACACTGTCTATGTGTAGAATGGTTTACAGCAACTTATCTCTGACACTGTGTAAAGGGGAAGGTGCTCTTCCGGTCGCTGGCCTCCCTGCCCAGAGCTCTCTCTAGGGCCTGAACCCCCCACCCCATTATGTGCAGGGCCACCACAGAAGTGGCCTATGGCACTGAGACCTGCTTCAGATCTGCCTGGGCTGGGCCTGGGTCTGGAGGTCTGCAGGATCCTGACAGGCACCTCCTTCAAGGCCGCAGCTGCGTGTGCTCCTCCCCAGCAGCCTTGGGCCACAGCTTCCTTCATCCTGTGGGTGAGGCCCTGGCTCCTGGTCCCTGCTCCTCTGGCTGGCCACCCCACCCAGAAGACACAGGCCTGGGAGGCCACGGAAGATAGCCAGGGCCCCAGCAGCGTCTCCTCCGGACCAACTCTGACACAGGAAGAAGAGCTCTCGAGTGGGGTCCAACTTCTGTGCAGCCAGTCTTAAGTGCACATGGAAGGAACACTGAGGTGGAGAGCACCTTTGATGGGACCACCAATTCAAGAACGAGAGCTGCAGGAGGAAGGAAGGGTGGGGATGCTCACTGCCTCCCGCAGCCAAATCTCAGTCTGGAAAGCTCAAAGGGGCTGGCCCACGTCTCCACCTCCTGCCCCCACCCTCCTCCCCAAAGCCGTCTCTCTCCCCCATCCACACCTGTCCTGGTTCCGACTGACCCCAGAGCCTGGAACCTTCAGCCACAGACACAGATGAAAGGAACCTCGGAGGGAAGATAGTGGGGAGGGTCAGGGAAGCGCAGCAGTTGGCAGCCTGGTAGGACATTGACTTCCAAAGATGAACAAGAAGCAAAATAAGCCCATCCCCCAAATCCAAAGGCTGAATGTTTTCTCTCAGATCCGAATGCAGATTCACTATCAGGCTCACAATAAGGCAAGGCTGCTAAGGGAGGAAGAGGTACTCTGGACTAGGCAGAGGGGAGTGAAGGGGGGAGAGGCAGCCTGGGGTAGAAGGACAGTAGAATGAATCCAACGTTATTATTCTATGTGCAAATATGAATGCATGACCAGCGTGTTTCCACCTCTCCAACAACCAGAAGAGAAGTTATACTCCATTCATGTGTGATGCGTCAAAAAGCATTCTACTGTCATGTATAATTAAGAACAAATAAAAAATTTTAAAAAGATAAACAAGATATTCAGATTTTTAAAAGCAGGTGGTGAATGCTCTGGAAAATCCTCCCCAAGGGTCCTATTTGTTCCATCACATTTCTGCCACTGGGCTGGGACAGGGACAGGATAAAGGGGAGACCCACCCAGTTGTTGAATCGGGAAAAGAAGACAGGTGGAGCGCCATCCAAGTGCTGGGCGTGGGCCCTGGGCCCCTGCTCTCCTAGTCTGCCCTGGGCCGGCTGTCATTATTCGCACTCTTGATATTATTCAAGAATGTCAGCGTGGGGGAGGGGCCACAGGTCTTTTGTTAACTGGAACCTTTATTTTTGACAGCGAACAGAAAATGAAAGGGAGCCAAGCTCTCTGTTAGGGCAGCGCTGGTGAGAGGGGGACCAAAGCCTGGAGCCTTCCTGGCGGGAGCGCAGCGGGGGGCTCCCGGCCCAGGCCCCGCAGAGCAGCTCTCCGAGGACGGCTTCCTACTGCCCTCTGGCAGCGCCGCTGACCATCTGTCCCGGGACGACCAGGTCCAAGTCCCTCGCCGCGGACATTCGCCTCCCCGGGGAAGGGCCGCTGGGAAGGGCCTCGGCGAACTCTCGGGCGCCCGCCGCCGTCCACGCCCGCGAGGGCCCGGGGCTCAGGTCGCCACCTGCGCGCGGGCGGCAGGCCCACAGGTGGCCTCCCGCGGCCAGCGCGTCTCCGGCCGTGCGCGCCGCTCCGGCCGGGCGCAGGCAGCGCGGGGAGGGCGGCCCGGGTCCCCAGGGCCGGGCGAGGACGGCGTCTCCCACCCGGCCCCCGCCGCCCACCCACCTGTGGCGGCCTCGCCGCCCTGGTCGAACTCGAAGAGGAACTCGAAGTCGAACTCTGGGTCCGGCTCCAGCCGCGTCATGTCGGGGTCGCGCTGCGCCCGAGAGCCGGGCGCTGGCGGTGCGTCCTCGGCGTGACGCGCCCCCGCCCTCCCGCCGGCCTGTCCCCTCCCTCGTCCCCTCCCCGCCCGGTCCCGCCCCGGTCCCCCCGGGTGTTTCCGGGTTTACATAAACAAGCGGCTCGCGGCCGCCGGCTTCCGAGTTTTAGATAAACTCCGCGCGCGAGTCCCGGCGCGGCCCCGCAGGCCCGGAGTCCCTGACCGGAGCTGCGACGGGGACCGCCCTCCTGCAGCCGTCCCTCTGCTCGGCGTGGAACGCAGTGTCCAGCGGGAGGAGGCAGGTCTGTCCTCCACCAGGACAAAGACCTCGTCGGCTGGACGGGTCCAAAAGTTTAAAAAGAAACCGACTTTCAAACCGCGAGCATCGCGGGGCCCAAGGATTCCCTCGGGGTGGCTGCCCAAGTCTGCCCGCCCTGGGGTGGGCCCTGGGCCTTCAGCCCCGCGGGGAAGGCTCGCCTCCAGGAGCACTTCCCCAACCTGCCGCCCGCTCTGCACTTCAAGCAGGAAATTCCGGGAAAAGCATTTTCCAGGCCCCGTTGCTAAAGAAAGTGCCGGGAGGACCGGAGGCATTTGGTGGGATCCCGATGCGTGCCCTGGTGGGTACCTCCCGCAGCACAGGTGCGTGCGCCGGCCGTTTCCCGGGCGCACTCGGCTCAGTCCTGCCTGGTTCAGAGCACCCGCCCCTTCCCGCACACGGCCTCCTCGTCCCGGGCTCCTTCTGCACTGCACACTCAGGAGTCCCCAGGACATCGCCCTCTAAGCTGAGCTGGTGTTCACCGGGCGGGGCCCGCGTAGCTCGGGGACACTCGGTCAGTAGGAAAGGCTGGGCTGGGAGCCGGTCCGTCCTCTTCCTGTCTCTTCCAGCTTTCTGTTCTAACTTTCCCCACCTCTTGGCACCACCTAAAACCCACATCTGGAATACCAGCAAAATGGTGGCCAGGCTGGAGTGGGAGGCTGAGCATCACCAGATGGGAGGGAGCCAGGAAGGAAAGGGAGGGAGGTGGCACCACCCTGCCACTGCCAGTCCCCAGAGTCCGCCTCCTGCCCTGGGGCCCTGGGGACGGCTTTTTCCAGAGGCGGTCTACCTGGGCCTCACGTGTGCGGCTGCCTCTCTCCCAGGACACTTTCCCAATGGCTGGTTTTCTCTGTGATAAACTATGGTTCGGCTTGGCCTGATTTAGTTTCTAATAATAGTTCTCACTTTGAGATGCATGTTGGAGGGTTGTTTTGTTTTAGTTTGCTTTTCTGCTGACCTTTGAGTAAATGGAAGTTCTGTTTTCTGTAGAGAAGCATCAACATTTCATTTTCTCTTTCCATTTTTATTTATTTATTTATTTTACTTCAACTACCTTTTCACCACTACCAAAAGTTACACACAAATATCAGGCCTACTCATGTTTAGACTAAAGGGTTTTGCTAAACTGTTGCTGAGAACAAGCTCACACACATGTGCCCCAGATCCCAGGCCCTGTTGGGAAGTCACAGGGTTCTTCCCAGAGACTAGACTGGTTCCCTCCTCATTCAAGTCCCCAACTCGGGCCATCAGACTGGGCAGCTGGGTATTAAACAGCCCCTGCTGTGGAGCCCTGGTTCTGCATCCCCATTCCCCAGTTCAGCAGACACTCAGGTCTCCACTGAAGTGTTTAGCTTGGAGCCTCCTCCACAGGCTGCAGGGATGCAGACCTCCATGCTGGGTGTGATAAGGCAGGGTGCAAGCTCTGCGGCATTTCTAATGTGGACTAGGAAACAATGCCATGAAGCTGAGTGGCGGAGAACAGGGAAAGCTTTGTTTGGCTCTGGAGAGCTGTGGAGGGAGCATCCTGACTGGGTGGCTACCTACAGGCCTACATTTCTTGGCATTCTTCAGGGGAGAATAGCATAGGGCCTTCAAAAACACCAGTGCCTAATGAGCTTCCACCAGATGCTCATTAAACTGGGGACATCCTGGTAATCACCCAGGCCCTGAAGAGGGCAGCTGATGCCTTGGTCACACCCACTCAGGAAGGGCAGGAGCCAGTTTCCCTGCAGGCCTCAGCCTCGGCAGGCAGACACTGTCCCGTGGCCAGCCACCTTCCCTTCCATATTTGGCTAGTCCCTGCACAAGATTGGGTCCCACTTTCTGGATACCCCAATTTTGTAGTCCCTATACACGTCCCATAACTGTGTAATCAATGGCATCACTGCCCCTAGTCCACTGCCTTTTAGCAGAGCATTTTCAAACTTATTTTCCTAAGTAAATTGTGAAAAATAACCACTATCCCCCACAAAAATGTTTTCCTCTTGTAAGTGGAAAAAACCCTTTTTACTATGGAATGAAACACTGACTCTTCAAAGAAATCTAAACTTAGAAAGACCTTTTTTTTTAAAGCAGTGACAAATATGTGCAGAAGTAAGTGTCCAGGGGCTCAAAATTCAAACCCCACACTTCATAGCAAGAGCTCATTGTGTAAGCACTAAAACACTGCCTGATAGTTCAACATTCAAGCTAGAAATGAAATTTTAAGAAACATAAGCAGTGTCTTATCCAATTTCACAAGATGCTTCCTACATGGGACATCAGGGCACTGGAAATAATGATCCTCTTGTGTTGGATGTAAGTTCTTGAGCTCATCTTTGGTTAAGAAAAGCCAGGTCTCCCAAGCTGGAAGTCCCTGGGAGCTGCAGTTGCAGTGTGAGGACCTGAGACATTTATGAGAACCATGCAGGAAACTAGCATTTCCTTCAAGTGCTCGACAGGAGGACGTCTGCCCTTAGAAAACGTGAGAACGCACGAGTCGCCAGCTTTCTTCCAATGATTTTAAGGAACATACTTCAGAGCTGATAAGAAATTTGGAGAGGCGTCTCCCAGTTTCCATGTTATGGGGACATCCTAATCCCTCCTAGCAGCCAATCATCCCTCTCCAGGATGTTTTTTAAAACACCTGCGGGAGCCCACGGGGGGGGGGGGGGGGGGGGTTGTTATTGTGATGGTTCTTTCAAGGGGACTAGGGGCTTGAAGGTAAACCAGGGGGCCCCACAGGAGAGTCTGGAGCCCTATCGTCTGCACTGGCCATCTACAGGTCAGGTCCGGCACTGAGGCACCTTTACCAGGGAAGCAGCAGCTTGAACCCTGTCGGCCCCTTTTCAACCTTTCCCAAAGCTCTTTCTAGTCGAAATCATCTTGTCTGAACGATGCAGAACGGCTTGAGTTGGAGCTGGACATTTGACCACAACCCTGACCACACCTCGGCCACCTGGGGCCAGTTGACCCAGCAGGGCGTTCAGGAAGAGGTGCCCATGAGCCTGGGCGGAAAAGGCGCAGAACCCCAAACCTCACGTTGTGGGGCTCCTCTTCACCTCCAAAGGCGGCCGGGCCATCCCTCATCGCCACAGAAACCTCACTCGTCACAGTGTCCTTTGTGGTTCTGACAGCCCTACCTCGCCTGGTCCCCAGATCGCTCGCATCTGAACTGTTTCCCCAGCCAGGATCGTGGCGAGCTGCCCCACCACCGCCAAGTTCGCATTCTCCGCGCTGGAGAAGAGGAGACACCTATTGGCAAGAAAGCGCGCTGGAAATCAGGGCTGCGCCGGGAAACACCAGGGGGACACCCTTCCCAATCTGTGCGGCTGCGGCCGCCCGCGCCTTCCCGGGGCGCCCAGATCCCGCTTGAGTGCAGGGTCCCGAGTGGATCCACCGTGAGGTTCGGCGGCTAGTGGTGGCAGGGGGCTCAGAGAGGGCGCGGGCTTACCTTCCTCCGCCGCCTTCATGGTACTGACGGCGGGCAACACGGGCCCCAAAGTTTCTCCGCTCCCGCAGAATGCGGCCGGAGGGCCGAGTGGAAACTTGGAAGGGACAGGGAAGCTGGTACTTGGCATCCACGCGGCGGCGGCGGCGGCGGCGGCGGGCGGCGGGAGGAGGAGCGGGAGCCGGCGGCGAGCACCGGGGCCGGGCTCTGGGAGTCGGACTTCTCCCCTGCGGACACGCGCTGGGCCCGCTCAGCGCCGCGCCCCGCGGAGAACTGTCATGGGGGTGTGCGCGCGTGGCAGACCCGGGTTGGAGGTGTGCACCTCGCGCCGGAGCTCGAGCCGGGTCGCTGGGATCCCGCGCGGCGACTCCGCCGCTGAGTCCGGAGCCTCCAAGTCTCGCTCTGACGCAGGGCCGCGCTCTGCCTCCTGCCTTTTTAAAGCTGGAAAACACCTCCCCCGCCTCCCCGCCGGCCCAGCCGCTCCCGCGCCCCCTCCCTGCCGTGACATCACGCCCCTGCCCGCCCGAGCCGGCGCGGGGCCCGGGGGACTAGTCTCCGAGCGCCGCCCTCCCTGCCGCTGCGCCGGGCCGGAGGGGCGCCTGGGGGTGGGCAGAAGTGCCCGGAGGCCGGCGGGGGCGCACTGGGAGCTAGGAGCTCACCAGCGGGCAACAGGGACGCAGGAGCTAGCAGGGGTGCCCGAAGGCCAGCAGAACAGCAGGGAGTGGGTCGGGGAACCCGGGGGAAAGCCGAGGCGCCCAAGACGTGGGGATTGGGGCAAAAAGGGCGGGCAGGGGCGCTCTAGTAGGAAATTGGTTCAAGGCGCGCATGAGGGACAGGGGGCTGGTGGAGACGAAATGGGAGAGAAGGGGCGCACGAAGGGGAGACGGATGAACAGGCAAGACCTGGGTCCACGCGGTACCCCGGGAGAAAAACACTCTGCTTAATGAGGGGCTGGGGGCGTAGGAGGCGGGGGAGGGGTGCAGAGAAAGCCCTGCATGCTGAAGTCATTATGTAAAATCGCAGGCTTCCCCTGCTGTGGAAATTTGGAAAAGCGCTTCCACTGGCAGGCCCGAGAAAGGAAATTCCCATCCCGTTAAATTACTAACAGATTGTTGGCCGTCCCGGGAAGTCCAGATACCGTCCTCCTTATTCTGTAAATATCTGAGCGACCCAGATTGCCTGTTGCATGAGCTGAGGAAGGGGACGTCTAGGAGAGCGCCAACCTGCACAGACCCTTCTCTGGACCCTGTTCCGCGCTGCCCCTGTGGGGGGAGGGTTAAAGACGTTTTGTAGGCGCAACTGTGGGATCTCGGATCCGCGGTGGAGCGGGGAGGGCTGGTGCGGGGGGGGGGGGTCTGAGGATCCGTCCCGTGTCACTGTGAACTTTTCTCTTTCAAATCTCCCCGCACCCCCTAGGGCGCCCCTCAACTGCCAAAACCGGACCATATTTTCTTGTTGGCTTTGGATGGAAAGGATTGGAATGCTGGGGTGGGGGTTTGGAGAAGGGTAATAGAAATCGTGAATCTATTCACACTTTATGTAGTTTAAAAGAAGCCCCAAAGCAAAAAAGCGTGTTCTCGGTGGGTGCCAAGAAGATGCGGGACTCCTGGGCATATTACTGTGCCGAGGGTAGCCCGAAGGACCCCAGGACTCCGGGAAATGGGGGCGGGGAGGAGGACTTGGGTCAACCTTTGATCTAGCCAGTGAGTGGCGCTGGCCAAGAGGATTCGACTTAAACTTTCGGAAGGTGCAAGAACTCCACCCCTACCGTCTTCGGGATCCTTCCAGCGGCTTCCACCCACAAGAACTAAAGTCCCTTTTTCCCCTCCAAAGAGAGAGGTGCCCAGAGGGATCGGAGGAATAGGGACAGCCTTGCCACTGCCACTGCCCCTCAAGTGTGGCTACCTGCGAGCCCGCTTCCAGGGGGAAACCGGGGCTGGCACTCGCCCGGGTGTCCTGGATACCCAGAGCAGAGGGGCCTGCGGGGGTGGGGGTGGGGCAAGAGGACACTGAGCGGGAGCGAGGACACTGGGGACCCCGCGAGCAGGTCGCTGGTAGGTGACCAGCCGGGAAGAAGCAGGGGAGGGAGACCACGCGAAGATCTCTGTGTTGGGGAGTAACCGCGCGAGGATGGCGAAGCCTGGGGTGCTTCAAGACAGAAAGGCCGCCGCTAGAGGGGGCCAGGGCTGCGCTGCCCGCGGCCCTGTCGTTAAAAGAAAAAACCCTTCAATAAATCCCGGTGTCCCCAGACCTGGAAGCCAGAATTTTCCCCGGGGAGTTCCCGTTCTGGCCCTCGTCTTCCCCACAGCGCCTCGCGGGGACAAAAGCACGGTCGTCTGTGGCGCGGCGGGAGGGCAGCGTCCGGGCGCGTCCTTGAAAGCGTCCGCGAGGCCGGGGAGGCCTGGCAAGTCGTGACTGCGCCCACCGCACCCCGCACCCCGCACCCCGCACCCCGCACCGCCACCCGGCGGCGGCGCTCGGCCGGGGGCCGTGCCCTCCCTCCGCTCGCCCTCCGCCCTCCCTCTCCTTCTCCTCTTCCTCCTCCCTCCCTCCCCCCGTCTTCCTCTTCCTTCCCTCTTCCTCCTCCTCTTCCTCTCGCCTCCCCTGCACCTCCCCCAGTGGAGGCTCTCGCCGTCTAGCGCAGCTCTTTCCTGTCTCTCAATGCCCTCCTTATCCCCGCGGGTGACGGAATCCCGGGCCTGTTTCCCTCTGTTTAATGCCGTTGCCGGGACCACGGTGGCGGCGCGCCAGGGCGCTGGAGTTCCGAGGGGCGGCGCGCGGAGCGCGGCCAGCTCGCTGCTGTGCGCTGGCCCTGCGGCCACCACCGACACCGGCCTGGGTCCTGCGCTCCCGGCGCGGCCCTTCCGCCTCCTTTCCTCTTCCTCCGGCCTCCTCTCGGGGGTTTGTTTATAGCTGCTACTAGGAGAGACGTTACACGGATTTTATTTTAAGAATTGGTGATGACTAACAAAGTTAAAAGAAGCTTAGGACAGAAAACAAGACTATTTTTAGGTTACTGTTGTTTCTGTGGATTATTGGGGAGAATCACCCCTAGAAACTCACCAGTTTGGAAACCTTTCGAAGCCAGATCCTTTCCCCTGGAGCGCACTTGGATATGCCTCCACCGGCCCAACGTTTTCTGGAGACTCGGGTCCTAAACCCGCGGGGAAAGGCTGCAGTTACCGGACCCCATCCGCGCGGGGGCGTCGCCAGCGCAGGCCTGGGGATCTGAGCCCGGCCGGCCGCGCCACCGCTGCCCCGCAGAGCTGGCGCTCCTGCCCCGGGAGCTGCTGGGGACCTGCAGCCGCCGGGGCCTCCACGCAGGGCTTGGCGGATGGGTGCCCAGGGCCAGCGGCTCCTGGCCCCTTTACTGAACCGCTGATCCACAGGCTGGTGAAGGTCACATGGAGCTTTACTGTATCTTGTGTCTCGGGAGCGACATTCTGAGCCCCAGGGTCTTTTTAAAATTCCATCCCAATGCCCTTGGAGCCTCGGGCTGGAGTTCTAAGATAGACAGCAAGGGTGGGTTCACCTCTTTTCTTCCCGGTAGCACCAGAGGCCTAAAGGCTGTCATGTCCAGAAGTCAACGTGGAACATGGGCTATTAGCCAGAACCTGGAGTAGAATGAAATATTAAACCAAATTCTTAGGAAGTTAAATTTTTTTTTTCTTTTAATGCTGCTGAAGTCTGAATCCAGGGCCTGCTGCAGGCTAACTTCTGTATCATTGAGCCACACCTCAGGCAGCTTACTTTTAAGTAAACTGCTGACATTTTAAAAAGCCAATGCAAGTCTTACAGCTGTGGTTGAGCTGTAAGAAGGGCCCCTTTGGTGATCCACCTGTGTCAGCACCTTCAGACTCCCTTCAGATAGCAGGGTGTACTCACTGAGCCATAAATTTGGGATTCAGAGATCCTTCACTATGCTTCAGCTTGGGGAACATCTCTTCAATTGTCCGCCTTCCTGGATTGGTGTCTCTGCCTATATCAGCCCACTACTCATGTCATATACTGACCCGCCTCTGCTGTGGTGGACCTTGAATGTCTTCAGAGGCAGACTGTTGGAGGCGTGGCCCCAGCCCATAGTACTATTGGGAAATGGGGGAACATTTGGAGGTGGACCTAGAGGGAGATTTTAGGTCACCTGGGGTGGATCCTTGGAGAGAATGGGGACCCAAACCCCTCCTCCTGTGCTTCCCAGACAGCATGAGAGGAGCAGCTCTGCTTGCATACCCACCATGACATGCTTCATCACCACAGGCTCAGAAGCAGCAGGGCCAGCGGGCCATGGACCGAAGTCTCTGATACCATGGGAAGATGTGATTTAACTTGATGTGCATCAGGTATTTTGTCTCAGTGATGGGCAGATGGCTAACAGAAGGTCTGACCTCTCCTGCAGCAGTCAGTGAGTGAATCCATTCCCCCGCTCCGGCTTTTGTACAGGACCTCAGGATCAAGACCCAGCTGCTCAGCTTGGCACCTGATGTCCTTCAGCCTCCACATGCATGGCCTGCCTGGAGTGGTGTGCAGCACCTCTTCACCATGCTCCTGGTTACCCCGCCCACCCCTTCCCCTCCACAGAGTCCACAGCCGGCACTTGCTAGACACACCCTGGCTTTCCTGCAGCTGTCTCCCCAGTCCTCACCGCCTCTCCACAGCCTTTGTGTGCCTTCCCCTTGCCTCGTGCTGGTCGAGAGCCTTTCCCTGAGACCACTGGCATCTGTTTGTAGCCCAACATGAGGCCCGTCCTGAAGAGAGTCTTGTGCCCCTGAGTAGGGTGTGCCTTTGGCTTTGCTGGGTGGGAGCTCTAGGGTGTCTGCTATGAGCCAGTTTATTCTGCCGCTCAAGAAATAGCTTATAAAGATAAAGGTTTCTTTGGCTCACAGTTTTGGAGGCTCTTGTTCATGATCAAGCAGCCCAGTTGCTTTGAGGCTGTGACCAGGCAGTACTTCATGGCAGGAGCATGTGGTGGAGTGAGTTGCTCACCTTGGCAGTGAAGCAAAAGAAAGAGAGAGGCCAGGGCCCCACGATTCCCTCCAAGGGCACAGCCTCAATGACCGAAAGACCCCTCAACTCTCAAAGGCTCCACTACCTCCCACAGAATCAGCACAGGGCAAAGCCTTCCACTCCAGGGCTTTTAGGGGACATTCGGCTCCATCGCATTCTCTAGTGATGCCTCTGTTTCCATCTGTGTGACATGAGTGTAGCACCCCAGCTCCTCTGCTGGCACTGTTTGCTGGGCATGTCTTTCCCAGCCTCTCAGTGTGCCTGACGTGTGCCCGGAGGCAGCATGGAGCTGCATGTTCTGACCCAGTCTCACCACTGCTGGCCTGGCCTGGATCCACATTGACTGCCATTGTTGTACAGCCGGGTTCTCTTTTTATTTCCCAGTGTCTTACAGCTTTCCCCTCCAGTCCTCCTTATTGCTTTCTTTGCACTAAGTGAATGTTTCATAATGTAGCTTTTAATTTATTTTTTTCCATATGTTTTCACCACCTCTTCAGTGGCTGCTCTTGTGTTTACCATATGTATTTAGCTCTACAATCAGCCTCAGATTCATTTGCACTAGCTCAGTTCCAGTGACATAAAGGAACGGTATTTCTATGGGGCTCTACTTCCTTGTCCCCCCTTACAGAGCTCTGTTCCACAGCAGTGTCACCTGTGGCCATTATTATTTCACCATCTGCAGCAGTCTCCTTTGTCCCGGATGCTGTGTGTGCCTACCCACCTCCCTGGTGTTGTTATTGGAAAATGTATTACACATCTACTAGGTTTTTGTAAGTGTCAGGCCCACACTACGTTCTATACACATTTTATACAATTGCCTTTTAAGTGAGTTTTGAGGAGAAAAGAGAAAATATGCACTTAAGCCATTTTACAAAATCACACAATTGCCTTTAGTGGCCCTGCTTCCTGTGGGTTACATCACCAAACAGGCTTTCCTGGCCCAGCCTCTAGAACATCTTGGATTTTTTGCAAGGTGGGTCTGCTAGCAACAAATTCTCAGTTTTTGTTTCTCTGGAAACTTTACTTCACCTTAGCTTTAGGAAGAAAGCTTGAGTGTAGGATTCTTGGTGCACATATTCTTTTCTTGGAGCTCTTTGGTATGTTATCTCCGTGGCTTCTAACCTCAGTAGTTTCTGCTTAGAAGTCAGATGTTAGCCTGATTTGAGTTCTCTTGGGAGTGACAAGCCATTTTCTCTTCTCGGCTTTTGAGACTTTTCTCCTTGTCCTTGACCTTCAGCATTTTACTATGTGTTGGTTGTGGGTCTGAGTTCACCTGGGGATCGCCGAGCTTCCTGGACAGGTAGGTTGTTTTTCCACGGTTTGTGACATTTCCAGCCATTGCTCCTCCAGCATGTTTTCTCCTTCTCTGCTCTCTTTCTGTCTGGTGCGGTCACTGGGCAGGCAGGCAGGCCCGGGAGCACACCTCACTTCTCCAAGGCGCCCTGGGATTTCCGCGATCTCTGGAGACATGCTTCAGGTTGACTCCTTCCTCCGCTGGCCACGTGTGGCCGACTCCCCTGGAAAGGCCCTCGCTGACTTATAACCCTTCCCTCCTTTCCACTCCAGGTCCACTTGGTTCTTTTGTGTGTCTCGTCTCTTTCCTGATGGTCTTTAGTGCGACACCATCATCACCCTTTTTTACTTGTCAGTGAGGCCTCTCTCTAGAGCTGCATGTGGGTGGTTTAAAGTCTTTTCTTATAAATCCAACATCTGGCCACTCTCACTGGCATTTCTGCTGTGTCTAAACTGATGCTTCAGTCGGGCTGACAGCCCTTCACCCCTGAGCACTGTGGGAGCAGCTTCCCAAGACCCTCTCGGCCTGCCTTCCCTGACCTGGGGCCAGCCATCAGGCCGTCTTCTCAGTGCCCCACACCCTCGGCCCAGGCTGCCTGGTGGTGGAGACTGGGAGGCCAGGGCAGAGGGTCAGGAGGAGCCCCTCGGGGGAGCGGTCAGGGCACTGCTGTCTCTGCCCATGGCTGACCAAGGGAGTGGAGTCTGCACTCACTGGGCTGGGACAGGGCTGTAGTTCCGCTGTCACAGACTCACGCGGGTTCTCAGCAGCAGTGTCTTTGTTTACTGTTTGCGTTTGGATCCATTTCCAGAGACTACGGGAGCTTGTGTTTTTAAGCAGCTCCACCAGTTCCCATCAGTTCTCCTTCATGGGCTGGTCCCCTGCAGCTGCGTGGGATTCAGTCTCTTACCCCAACAGGCACCAGGGACCGCCCTCCCCTCAGGGCTGCTGTGAGGCTGTGTGGCGTGGCGCTCACCGACAGCTGCCTCAGAGCAGAGCCGTGTGTGGAACCGTGTCCTCTGGAAGCACACCCAGGGCCTGGCTGCGTCACCTGCGACATGGCCTTGTCTGCAAGTAGGGTCTTGCAGGTGTGGTAGTTAAGGGAGGCCGCTGGGTCCCCCAAATGACAGGTGTCCTTATAAGGGGAGAGGCAGGGGCACAAAGGCGATGCCCTGTGCAGACAGAAGCACCCTGGAGCTCTGTCCTGCCAGGCGCGGGCCACCAAGAGAGCCAAGAGCTGGAGGGGCAGGAGGACACTCCTCTACAGGACCCTCAGGGCGAGTGGCCCTGCTGGCCCCTGGTTTTGAACTCCTGACCTCCCGATCTATAAGATGGTGACTTTCTTTTGGCTTTAGCCACCCAGTGTGGAATTCACACACAGGGACTGGCTCCATTCCCTTCCCAGTTACCACGCTCTACGGCACGGACGTGGCCGAGCATCCCCCACAGGTACTTGAGGGAGGAGCTGCGTCCTCCACCTGGTGCCTAGGTGGCCCTTGGGGGGCTGGGATGGGATGGGGCCCTCAGCCCAGGCTCTGGGGCTCTGTGAGCAGAGGGTCAGTCTCAGCCTTGTGATGCCCTGTGCCAACTTGGGCCTCTGAACAGCAAGAAGGCACTAGATGAGGCCCCTCCACCTTGAACCTCCAGAACCATGAGCAAAACAAACTTCTTTCCTTTATAAAGTTAGCTTTCCTCAGGTATTTCCTGACAGTTATGAAAAATAGATCACCACTCCATGACGCATCACAGGGTACTGGGTCCTTTCCTTCATGCCTTCCTCATGGGGCCTGGACACATCCTACTTAGTGCTCCTTCAGAGTTCCAGCTATAAGGACCACGGGGGCCATGCCCTTCTGTGTCAGACCCCTGTATGGACACAAATCCAGGTCACTCCTTCTCGGCACAGCAGCGCCTTGTCAGAGATGACCTCTGCTCAGGGATCCCTGTTTGCCTGGCTCAAACTCCAAATGGAGCCAGGGGACTGCCCCACCGCCTGCTGCAGCCTGGGGTGGTGCGCGACTGAGACGAGGCCCTCGGGCCTGGTGTTTTCCTGAAGCTCCTGCCCAGGGGGTCTTGGGGACAGGACCTGAGGCTCCCGGGCCTGTCCCAGGGAAGCTGTCTGATGTGGAGGCTGAGAAAGAGAGCAGCGCCAGGGCAGAGCCCAGCAAGGCTGGGAGGCGCGTGAGCCATTCACCTGGTGCAGAACGGATTCCCCCTAAGGGTGGGGAGAGGGCAGCTTTGCAGGCCCAAGGAGTGACCGGCTCTCTGACCAGTTATGAAGAGAAAGGTGAGCAGAAAGACAGACCCCGGGTCCAGTTGTGTTCCCCTGGGCCCCATGACATGCAGAGCAGGAAAAGGTCCTATTTTACTTTGATTTCTCACAGAAAACACAGATAGGCTAAGCTGACACTCTTGGGGCCTGCATGGGCTGGCTAATGGGGTTACGACAGACAGAGAGCTTCCACAGCAGGGTGCAAACGGAGACGGCCCCCAAGGCCCTGCGGCCCTGCCGTCCCGGCCACAGAGCTCTGCCCTTGTGCCCAGGTTTACTTAGGACTTAGGAATCCACACAAAGGCCAAGGCCAAAGACCTCTGCTCTTGGGGACAGCCTCATCTTCTGTGCACAGTGCTGCCCAAACAAGAACTGGCAGTTACCAAACACCATCTATAATGTGCCTGGAGCACTGGGCTCCCGGGTCACTTCCTGGCCTGCAGGATGCTCCTTACCACAGCCCAGCAGGATTTCAGACATGTCCCTGTCCCTGCTAACTTGCAACTGTTTTCCATAACCAAAATAATAGAAGGAGTAGCAAAGAGTTTTCTGATAGCAACATTGTAGCTTTCTTTAAAACACTGTTTACCTAAATCTCTTAATTAAGTAACAACCCCAAGTAAGCCATTTCTGCCCCCAGCCGTAGGTAATGAGGCTGTTCTTTCCATTTTTTTTTTTTTCCTTTCTGAGACCAAACGACTTCATTTTTCATGCGTTCCATGGGATTTTCTCTGCTGGAGAGCCATGTGCCATTCGTGGGGCACTGGCTGCCCCAGGAGCACCCCCAGCCTGACGAGACACGGCAGAATCTGTCCTGGTGAAGGGCCCAGCCACAACTTGGGTTCGCCCAACTTCCCAAACTATTTTTAAAGTGTTTTGGTTCAATAAAGCTCTAAACAAGTTTTGCCAGGCACTTTTTCCATTAATTTTTAAACTGGAGTGAATTTCAAGGGAAATTTAATCCATGTGTTTCTGGTTCATTTACACTGAACCCATCAAGATGCTGTGTTGGGGCTGTTTGATGTCCAAGGAGATGGGGAGCTTTTTATAAGCCTGCTCAGGACTTTGTTTCTTCTTAGAAACAGGAAGTGGCATCTGGCCAAAGTGTAGATGAACATAAACCTCTCCACAGCGATGCGTCCATCCCAGACCCAGCAAGCCCAGGGCTGCCCTGCGCCCCACTGCGCTCAGGCAGAGGCAGAGCCCACCCCTGGCCTCCACCTGCTCTCCTCCCCTACTCAAACAGCCCCTTTTTAAAAAGGGTTTTCTTTTCTAAAGTTCTGGTAAAATGTCCCTAGCATAATGTGTCATTTTAGCCATTTCCTAAGTGCATGATGCACCAGGTGCACTCACACTTCTGTGCAGCCATCACCGTATCTGTTGCCAGGACTCTCTCATCTTCCCAATCTGAAACTGCCCCCTCTGTAAGCTGCCCCAGCTCTGCTCCGCTCTGCTGTCTCTTGGACCTCCTGGGAGTGAGCTGTGCAGCACTTATCCATCTGCAGAGTCCCAGGGTTCTTATGTGCTGTACCTGTGTGTCCCATTTCCCTCCTGAGGCGCAGTGACAGTCCAGTGGGCCGGCACCCTGCTTTGTTCATCCATCTGTTTTCCTGTTTTTCCTTCTTATCTATTTTGAGAGAGGGTCTTGTATGTGGCCCAGGCTGGCCTTGACCCCTTGGGCTCACTTGACCCTGCCTCCTGAACAGCTGGAACCACAGGTGTGCCCAGCATGCCCAGCTGCCCATTCACCTGATGTGGAGAAATGGCCATCTCCACTCACTTCATCTGAACGATGCCATTGAGGACTTGGGTGCAAGTCCTTGGGCCCCTGGGCTCCCAGTGCCGCTGTGCGGGAGGGGCTCCTGCTGGGCTTCCGCCTGGAGCGGCTCTGGGAGAAGCCTCTGCTGCCGACAGGTGACCCCGGTGGGTTCCTCTACCACTGACCCAGGTGCCAAGGGAGAGAGAAGCCATCCAGCTGGCCAATAGCCCTCGTGTCTCTGTAGTTGACTGTCTCCCTGTCTCTGTCCCTCTCCCATGTAGACCACTGGTGCCCAGTGCTCTGTCTACTTCCTGTGGACCTGGGATTTCAGTTCTCACTCACCTTATTGAGCCCTAACCTTCAGGTGTCCCAAGAGGCTGGAGGACAAGTAATGTGTCTTTCCACACTTGCAGCAGGTCAGGCCCAGCAGAGATCCCCTGTTGGTGGGACAGGAGGTCTTGGTGGCCACTATTGCTGTTGCTGGGGTGCAGAGCTCAGTGACCACTGGGCCTAGAGGACATGGCTACTCACAGTCACAGTTCCACTGAGGACATATCACCTTCCCCTCATGGCTGTGGCCCTTGTGCTCTTCCTGTGTGGACTCCCTGAGCTGGAGGCTCTGGAGGGGGGTGCAGGAGATAGCCTGGCCCGGGAGTCCATGGTCCCCGAGCCAAGGACATTTAGGCTGGGTACTGAGGGGCGAGGGGTGTCCTGGAGCCCCTGTGTGGTCCGTGATGGGGGTTGGGGACTGGAAGGGCCTAGAAAGGGCAGAAGTAGATGCCTGGTCCTTGAGGAAACCGAGGTGGACCTGAGAGGAGTGACAGCAGCCACTTTGGTGAGGGGTGAGAGTCAGCCTAGGGGCAGGGGCAGCAGGGGCATCTCGACACGCCTGGGTTCTGGCACTTCAGGGTCCTTTGCCCCCACTCAGATATCTTGCATCCCCCAATTCCACCACGCCTCTTCCCACATCTCCTGGCTCCCCATGGTGCCAGCCCATTAAGTCCCAGTTTCAGAGCACTGTGAGATCTCCCCGGAGCTGCAGCTCCTAGCTGCAGTCCTCCTCCTCAGTCACTCTCTGCCCCTTTCCCTGGTGTCTTCCTCCTGTCCTCTTTGGCTTGTGTGTGACACTCCATTTGTCCCCATGTGGCAACTCTGTGCCTAGGCCTTTGAGCCACCAAGTACAGACAGCCCTTGGAATGGCAGAGGAAGCTAGCCTCTCACGCAGCCCAGCCTGGGTCCTCTCAGTGCCTGTGCTCCTTCTTCTTTCTCACAGATGGATGGACGGGTGACCAAGGAGGCCAGGGGAGAGCCCCATCCTCGTGAGGGTGAGCCGGGGTGGATACAATGAGAACTCCCAGTGGTCCCAGGGGTGGGGTGGACACAGTGAGAACTCCTGGGGTCCCAGTGGTGGGTGGACACAGCGAGAACTCCCAGGGGTCCCAGTGGTGGGGTGGACACAGCGAGAACTCCCAGGGGTCCCAGTGGTGGGGTGGAGATAGTGAGAACTCCCAGGAGTCCCAGTGGTGGGTGGACACAGCGAGAACTCCCAGGGGTCCCAGTGGTGGGTGGACACAGTGAGAACTCCCAGGGGTCCCAGTGGTGGGGTGGACACAGCGAGAACTCCCAGGGGTCCCAGTGGTGGGGTGGAGATAGTGAGAACTCCCAGGAGTCCCAGTGGTGGGTGGACATAGTGAGAACTCCCAGTGGTCCCAGGGGTGGGGTGGACACAGTGAGAACTCCCAGGGGTCCCAGGGGTGGGGTGGACACAGCGAGAACTCCCAGTGGTCCCAGGGGTGGGGTGGACACAGTGAGAACTCCCAGGGGTCCCAGGGGTGGGGTGGACACAGTGGGAACTCCCAGGGGTCCCAGTGGTGGGTGGACACAGTGAGAACTCCCAGGGGTCCCAGTGGTGGGTGGACACAGCGAGAACTCCCAGGGGTCCCAGTGGTGGGGTGGAGACAGATTTAGATGCCAGAGCCCCTGAGAAGGCACTATCCCTCCATTCCTGTCCCCTAAAGTCTGTTTCCGGTCACAGACTCAGTCACATCCACCTGGGTGGCCTACTTAGAGCACCCCACCTGTAGAAACCCGCCTGCAGGCTCCCACCTGAAGGACACAGCCAGCCAAGGACAAGCCTGCAGCCTGCCCAAGCCCACGTGTCCAGGCTGTAGCCACTGTGCTCTCCACACACATCGGGACACCGTCGGCTGGGGTGGCAGGAAGTCTGGCCCACAGGCCCCCCACACACCTTGATGGGGCATCCACTCAGCCCTGTGCAGGCACCCAGGGTCCACAGCAGAAGAACAATGTGGGCCGATAGCCCCGCAGCCTGCACCCACCCATGGAGTGCCCCATGGTGGGTGCCAGTACCCGCTGTGGAACCTGGAACTGGAGCTCTTGGTTCTGTGGGACCTGCTGTGTGTGACACCAACTCCCAGCAGCCACTGGCTGTGCTTCCTCTCAAGGACCTGCAGGCAGAACACAGTTCACAACTCTGGGGACTAGAGAAGCACTCCTCAGAGGAAGAAATGTGGACAACCGAAAGCATCCTCAAGGGAGGTGGGAGGCAGCTGCACAACGGACAGGAAATGGTCCTCGTCCGTTGTGACCCGATTCCACTCTGACCTAGTGGCAGAGCGCAAGCAGAGCAGCAAGGAGGGCAGGGCCTGGTCAAGCCCCTTAGGACTTGCTGACCTTTTCCTCCTTGGGGTGTTTGGCCTCCCACTTCCAGGGCTTGTGGGCTGACACTGAAAGTCCCCACTCTGTGAGAACCTTGATCAGCTGGATGACCCCAAAGCTGGTTTTGATTGGCTAGGTGACCTTGTGGGAGCCTGCCAGTGTCACCTCTGGCTTGGGAAAATCAGTGAGGATCATGGCATCCCCTTCCTGAGTCTGAGTCCCCGGACGCTCTTGCAAGAAAGGCTTGCACGTGCTCACAGAGCCCTGCTCATGTGGCATGTCTGCAAACACAGACCACGCTCCCCAGGAAAACCTGAATCACAGCCGTGCGGAATGCTCTGGACAGGTGGACAGTGCTTCTGTGACTGAGCCAAGAGGGCTCCTGGGCTTCCCAGACTACAAACACAGCAGGAGTCAACACCTCTACACTCCAATTTCACATAAAAACCCAGACTTCTGACTTTGATCTACACTTGATTTTATAGCCTCACTTTCTTTATTAGCAAAAGAGAAGCAAGCAAGATGCGAGAGCTCCTGCATGAGACTGAGTCCATCTCCCTCAGGGTATCAAGAACTTGGGATCCTGATGCTGAACTCGCATTTCTAGATCTGCACAGGAGGTCTCTGTGTCCAGGCCAGTGCAGGAACTGCAGCGCACCGGTTGTGCTGGCCACCAGTGCCCTCGGGGTCCAGGGGTGGGGAAGGAGCTGAAAGTACAAGAGTTCTTGGAAACACTGTAAATGGGACAGGAGGACTTCCATTTTCCTTCCAGATCTAAAGTCACAATGACAAGGTCTGGAAAGGTCTGTTATTACTACTGTGTTCATGCTGCTGCAAAATGAATACAAACACATCTCTCTGGGACCCCTTGGCCTTTGCCAGTGTCTCCTGGGCCACCAACCCCAGAGGCACACAGGACCTTGTGGCCAAGTTTGAGCTTGGTGCAGCCCCTGCAGCCTGCCCAAGCCCATCTATCCAGGCTGCAGCCACTGTGCTCTCTGGACGCACCAGGCACCAGCACCCTGGACACTGGGTACTCTACTGATGAGGGGATCAGGCTCCCCATTCAGGCAAAACAGCGGCACTGTGTACACTAGTGCCTGTGGGTAGGTATGTTCTCAGCCAGAGCAAACCCTGCCCAGGAACCCTGCATCCAGGACTCCCTCGGCGGAGCTCCCATCAGCTGCCTCTAGCCTGCAGTGCCACTGCACTAGGGCTGCCTGGTGGACCTGTTTCTTGTCTTCTAGCACCCCCTCCTGGAGATGTTGGAAATCACACCTGAGCTCAGTACAAAGGTGGACTGCAGAGGACCCCAGGGACACTATTGGACGCTAAAATTGGGCACAATGGATTGGAAAGAGGGAATTTGTTCAGCCTCAAGGTAGCTCCAAATCTGGGTTACGGACACGGCCTGACAAGGACACAAGTCTATGTGTGTCATGTGCCCGCCCAGAAGCTAGAACTAGGTACCTTTCCTCCAACGCCCC
Source organism: Ictidomys tridecemlineatus (assembly GCF_052094955.1). Lineage (NCBI taxonomy): Eukaryota > Metazoa > Chordata > Mammalia > Rodentia > Sciuridae > Ictidomys > Ictidomys tridecemlineatus. The sequence continues at coordinate 691,499 of NC_135489.1, forward strand.
TTCCAGTCCTGTCGTCAAGGCAGTGCCCACAGGAACCTCCCAGATGGGGCTTGGCCACAGGGCTGAGTGGACAGCAGGCTAAGGAGGTCTGCTGCACTGGACAAGGTCCGCCTGTTTGCAGGAGCTGAGGGGAACATGGGGGTCTCAATATTATTTCTGAAAGCCTGAACTTTTCCCAAGATGAGCAGTTTTCCTAGAGACACAGGCTAGTTTCTGCTGAAAGGAGTAGAGAGGCTGGGTGAGAGCCCTGCTGTCGAGGGCATTTGGTGGTGGTGGCTTGGCTGGTCCCTGCCAGGGGAACTAAGTGGCTGTCTCTTGTGGGGCTCTTGGAGCATCAGGTCTTTTCCAAGTGACTAGAGACCTGTGCAGAGGGAGCTGGGTAACCTGCAGGGACATAACCTCATGACTTGGGAAACAGGGTGATGGGCTCAGCCAGGTCCATACAGCCAAACACAGAGTGTCCTGGACTCCAGGTTGGCTGTTTCCTTGCTCTGGGGAATCTTCTCCATGCCTCAGTTTCCCCACTGCGACCACCCCCTGTTACTGATCCAGTGCCTCTGAGCATATCCAGGGCACCACACTGACCTCTAGAAGAGGCAGGAAGGTTGAAAAGGCCAGTCCCACCCCTAAGGATGTCCAAGGGTGCTCTGAGGAGAGGCAGGCTCCAGCAGACTCTAAATTCAGGGCAGAGCTGCAGGGATGGTAGGGAAACCCTTCTTCTTTCTCAGGGTGGCCCCAGAAACACAAAGTGACTTTTCTGGCATGCCACCTTTCAATGTGGCTTGCATGGTCCCTGGTGGCCAACGTGCCTAAAACCTCAGGAAGGTTGGATAGTGAGAAGTGATTTTCCAGGTGAGTGAGGGGCAGCAGATCTTAGCTGGTGGTGGCAGCTGGGCCAGTCGGGCACAAGACCTGACAGGAGACAGGGAGAGCAGGTCCTGCCTTGCCAGGGCACTAGAAGTGGTCTCTCAAGTGTATGCGCAGGCTACCAAAAGCTGACTCCCAGCTGAGCCCTAGAGGCAGCACAGCACAGTACAGACTTCTTGTCCTCTATAAGCTGTACTCTCTGACCCCATCCTCAGGTCTCTGTCATCCCTGTGCCTCAACTGTCACTAAGACCCAGGAGCTGTGGAAACAAGAGAGCCAGGTCCAGTTTCTGTGCTGCTGTCCCCTGGGTTGCAGGCCACGTGGGTACCCCAACACCCAAGCTATCCCTGTGGTACCTCTTTTACCCTTGGGGACCCTGGAGAGACCCTTTGTCCTTGACCATAGGGAGGCTAGGTGCAGGGCCTGTGGCCTCCTGACCCCTGGAGAAGGCAGGGCCTTTCTGCCTGGGGGATGGCTTGGCCACAAGCCCAGCCCACAATGAGGGCCATGTGCAGACTGCATGGTACCACCCAAACTCACTGTAGTGCCACGCTGGGTTCAGAGGACAGGCCACAACTCCAGGCAGCTTCCCCCAGGACAGACCCACCCTCAAGGTGAAGAGACCGCTGTCAGCTGGTCTCCTCCCAGAAAAAGCTGAGGCCTTGATCTGAGCAGTCGCAGCCCCTGGCCTAGCCTGCTCATGGTGCCAGACCTTTCCCCATCTGGTCCTCAACCCACAGAATGTCATGGCACTCTGAGAACTTCTGCGAATACAGGTTCACAGCAAGTTTCAAAACACAGGTGAGCTGCGGGGAGGGTCCCTACTCTGGCCCACGTGTGAAGTCGCGAGTGGGAGCGTGCAGGTGCAGGAGCTGTTGCCCTTGCAGCATCCAGACACAGCCCCTCCTGCTGTCCCTTGTAGTCACATCACCCCAAAGGCCCCCAAGACACTAGCTGTTCTGGGTGAACCTTAAATGTCCCCCAAAGGCGCATGTGTCCAAGGCTGGGTCTCCAGCAGATGGCATTACGGGGAGAGGTGGAACCTGCAGAAGGGGGTCTAGTGGAAGGCAGTGAGGGAGGTCACTGGGGGCAGGACAGGAAGGACACAGGAACCCTGACCACTCCTCCCTCCTCGGCTTCACAGCTGCCACAGAGCTTTGCTCCCCCTCGTGCTGACTGCGGTGATGTTCTGCCTCCCCACAGGCCCAAAGGCAACAGCCAACTGGCCAGACCAACGTGAAACCTGGAGCCAAACTGACCTTCCCTCCTCCAGGGCGACTTTCTGTGATGGAAACCTTGGTACCTTTGTCTTCGTCCACCTGGCATTGGTTGGGTCTTCACCAAGCTGGCCTCGCATTCCTAGACTCCTGCTGCTCATCTGTGCTCTATTTTGTTGATACTCACTTTTACTTATTTATTTTTGCTTCTTGCCTCTTACTTGCTTTGGGCTCACTGTTACTCTTTTTCTAGCTTCCCAAAGCAGAAGTCTACACGTTGATCTTAGGACTTTTCTATTTTCTGACATAAGCATTTAGATCTATAAGTTTCTTTTAAGAAACTCTCAAATCTTGACATTTTCATTAAATCGGAACTGGTTAGAATTTCTCCCATCATGTTTTCCTCAACTCACGAGCCCTCCGTAAGTGAGCCATGTGATTCCTGTTTCTCTGGTGCCTGTGGACCCAGTACCTGGCTGCCTTGGTGGGTGCACTGCAGTAGCTGGGCGCAGGGTCCCTCAGTCAGCAAGGTCTGGGGTTTCTGTGCAGCTGTTTCTGACACAGGGCACGGAGGATGCCAGCCACACAGGACAGCAACTGGTGTCCCACAGCAGACTGACTGCAGCCACAGCTTTCCTCACTCCACTCCCCTGCAGCCCCTGTCCAGTGTGTACTGCCTGCAGGGACGCCTTCAGCTTGAGGGTCCTCAGAAATGGTGTTGCAGGGCACTGGCTCTGAGCGCTTCCTGTCGGCAGGCTCCACCTGCCCCAGCTTGCTGCTCTTGCACTGTGTCTCCCTCCATATTTATGGCATTTCTCTCTGTACACAGCACGTGGTTAGTTTTGCTTTTTATGCAGCCTGATAATCTGCCTTTGGCTAAAGTATCCACTGCATTTAGGAAAGTGATTTTTCACCCACGACACTGTCCCCATCTTCCCACAGATGAGAATCTGGACTTGCTCAGCTGCTCCACGAAGACAGTGCCCTAGGCCTTAGAGGTCGAGCAGCGAGTGTGTCTTTCCACTGTAGGCTCTTCATAGGGCCCTTACCGGTACAGTAAGGGTGCATGTGACCCCTGACTCGACCTGTTTTGGCTTCATGGGGGGTGGTATAGGCTTTAGGAACATGGTGTCACCCTCTGATTTAGAAACACTGGATAAAAATACAAGACGGTTGCAAGCCTAAAGGAGGATGAGGTGTGGAGAGCAGCAGCAGAGTCCACCCATCAGCCTGCCCACTCCACCCTGGCCCCTCTCCTGTCACCTACCTGCCCACTTGGCCCTCCCGTCTGCACTCTACCCCACCTGCATTGAACACAGGTCTCTTCCCTGTCTCTGCGCAAGTGGCTACTTTCTTCTCTGGTCTCAGCATCAACCCTACCTCTCTGAGGAGTCTCCTCTAGACTGTCCTGGCAGTGCCTTAACTCTCATCTCCATGTCAGCTTTCCCCTGCAGGGCCACATTTGCCATGTCCCTAAACGCACCTGACACACAGTGGGCACTTGAGACTCCTGTGCTGAGAGCAATCTCCTCTCCTATGAAGCTTCTGATGGAGGAGGGTTGAGGTCAACCCTGAACCATCTAGACGGCCTTCCTGTGCTCCAGGACAGGAGTGGGGTCCTCCAGAGGCCTTGAGGGGGCTGGGCAGCATCTGACAAGCAGGTAGCTCAGCTAGAGAACCTCTGACAGATGCAGCTGAAGAACTCGGGACCCAATGAGGTTGTTCCACAAACTAGTCCTCACCCGCCCGAGGGCACCATTGCCCTCTTGAGCTGGTTCCTAAACCTGAGCTGGATGAGATCCAGAGACCCTTTATTAGGCAATTACTTTGTCCCATCTATCAGAACCAATATCACAAACTCCCTCTGAGCAGCTTACCATGTGCCAGGTGTCTGCCGGCTGCTTCCTTCCTGTGAATGGCCTCATTTAGCCCCAGAAGCCGCATTTTGCAGTGATTCTCCTCGCTTCACAGAGGGCTTTGACTTCACACATTCTGATTTCCAGAAACTCATATTTGGCCATTTCTCCTTACTCTGTATCTAAGGCTCACAAAAGCCTCATGTTTTATTTAAAGATGTGCAAAAATGCTATTCCAAAGGCTCACAGTATTTAGATTTTCTGATACAACTGTTAGTCAACTGTTACAACTGTTAGTCAACCTCCCACGTGGGTGTTTGTTTTATTTTAAAAACAGCAGAGGCAAGAAATGTCTAATCTGAACTTGGTATTCTGTACCCAGATCAATGAGAGATGCCACGTCAGCACACAGGCCGAGACATTCCTGTGAATCCAATGCCCTTAACTCAAATTGTGTGAAAGAAAGGACAGGGACATGAACTCCCAATCCACCAAGATGGTGGGAGTCTGCAGGCTCCAGCAGCTCAGCACACTCCTCCAGCTTGGCAGCCCCAGACGGGACGCTGCTGGAGAAACTGGCAAAATAGTGACACCTTGTGGGGGATATGAGAAACAGCATTCTCTGGTCCCAGGTCCACCTGGGAATTCTGAATGCTGAGGCATCCAAAGATAGCCTGCCACAGGCATGTGATCCAAAAGGCACATGTGACGATATATGGGAAGGAATACACTTTATTGTGGCACTGAGCCTCTCCTTTGAAAAGCAGTAATGACATAAGCCTAGGAGGAGGTGGCACCACAGACACAGGGCTTGTTGGGGGCCACCCCCACGGTGCTCCCCTCAATGGGTGGGCATTACACAAGGATGGTGGGGTTACATTCAGTGGGTGCTCAAGGTGAAGAACAGTGTGGTGCATAAGACACCTGGTGCAGAGGACTGCAGACTGTTTCAGAAAACCATAGACTCCTTCCTGTAAGAGGCCAGGTGCTCGGCAGCAAGCTCCCTGGAGGGCTCCTGAAACATCCTGAGAAGGGCACAGAGCTGGGGCCGTTGGGAGGACCAAGCCCTGGCCCACAGGCTCTTCTACCCTAATGCCAGCAGCAGGGGCCACGGCACGCCAGGGAGCTGCTGGTGGATACCTGGACACCTCCTGAAGCCTGGGCTGGGGGCTCTTCCACCCTAGGGCCAGCACATGTATGTGTATCACAAGTCCCCCAGGGACACCAGCTACACAGCAAAACCTCTTTCTGAATGTGATTTTTGCAGACGTGAGAGGACATGGAGTATGGACACACTATGGAGCAGCAATGCCTTTGACAAATGGCTCCATTCCCAGCGGCAATGTAACTGCAATCAGAGATGTCACACCATCTGTCACCTGGGTTTTTCTGGGAGGAACACACTCTATGCAAGGACATACAACCACGTGAGCGCCCAGCAGAGAGCCCCGCAGGAGTCTGGAGGCGCATCATGGCCGTGGGCGGCGGCAAGGGTGGCTGCAGGGCAGACAAGCTTCCCCAGTGTGCAGACTTTATTGTGCAGGGGAGTGGCTTTCATATTCCACATCAAAGGAGAACCCGAGTGCTGGGGAGCTGCAGAAACCACTGCCAGCTCTCAGAAGGGCAAATCCTTTATAGTAGCAGGGAAGGAACAAGATTCCTTTCCAGTGGAAGCCCGTGCTGCCTCAGTGGACATCAAAGAGGAAAGGGCAGGCCCCAGCCCCCTACCTCCCACCTCCCACAGGAGCCAGCTGAGAGGCCTATGGTGCCTGGAGGCCTCTGGCAGCTGCCGACCTCTCAGGAGCTCAGCTTGGAGTAGCTGGGAGGAGAGAGCTTGCGCTTCAAGTACTTGAGGACGTAGAGTGGAAGGCAGCTGACCACAGTGATGGCCGACACTTTCCACAGGAAGGGCACGGTCGTGATGAAGGCAACATCTGTGGGGAGGAGGCAGAGTGTGAAAGCTGCCAGGACTCCCAGCCCAGGCCACAGCTGCAGCCTGCCCCACCACCTCCCAGGCCTCCACTTCAGCACTACGCCCTCGCCCAGCAGGCCTAACTCAGCCTTGAAGGGCCTTCATGCATGCTATTTACCTGTGTCTGGCACACACAGTTCTTCTCTCAACAGAAGGAACAGGGGGCCGAGCACTAGGAAGGGGCTGCACATGGCCACCATATATGGCTAGCCGTTCAGGCAGCCTATGGCAGGATTTGCAAACTGCCACGTGGCTCTGGGGAAGATGCCAGTTAACTGGCCTCTGCTCTGTCTGGCTACCCTGGCCAGTCTTCTTCTTGAGGCAGAGCCAGCTACATGGGGCCTGGGGCAGCTGGCAGGTCCCTGTGACATGAACGCTCAGATGCGCCAGTCTCAAGTGCTTCTCAGCCCACCAGTCCCAGGCATCCTCACTCTCACAGTCACCTCGAACAAGCCTATTCACCACCTCAACGAGACTGCATGGGTAAAGATGGCTGCTTTAAGTCCGCAGGAGAAGAGACTTGTGGAAAACCTGACATCTGTAGTTCCATTCTACACACAGCAAAAGCCTTTTAGATTGAAAAAAAAAAAAAAAAAAAAAAAAAAAAAAGGAAAGAAAAGGATAGAAAGATCTACTTACTAGGAGTTGGGCTTTTACAAAAATAAAGGCTGTAGGGAAAACAGCTGCTGTCCATACAATGGGCTGAAGCCAAAAAGAGAAGGCCACAGGCAACCTGACCCACATTTTGAGACACCTGGGAGTGCTTTTCAGGAGCTTTGCTACTAAAACGGAAAAGGCCAAAGTTCTAGGGCAGGACGGACATACAGTGGCTCCCCTCGCCTTCGGCCTTTCACTCAGACACCAAGTACCCAGAGGCAATCCCAACCCCCCAGGCTCACGAGATGTCTGAGTCAGTGGGAAGACTAAATCAGGGGAAGACTTGTTAACAGATAAGTATCTCCATCAATATAAATATATATATGTTTTTTTTTTTTGCTAAATTTCTATACTCTTGAAAGAAATCATAACTTCACCTACCTAAGAAAGCTCCAAAAGATACTCTGCCTATACCTGTTCCGAGACAAAACAGGAGTAAAGAACATGAAGGACGGATTAAAGCAGACAGCAGGACAGTTTCAGGTGGTTAGCTACTGATTACAGAAATACATTAAAAAGCAACAAAAATGTCAGTATGAAATGCATTTGTGACTGGCTTTAACCCTGTTATTTTATCACCTACTGCTGAGATGTGTGATTAACTTCCTATAACTTAACAGCAAGCACCCAGATATGCCCCACTGGGTCTGCAGCTAAACCTCCAAGTGGGCTCCACCTTAGAACGCAGCTCCCCTGAATGCCTGCCATCCTGGGGCACGATGGGGCTCCGTGCACCTGTTCATATCCTTGGACATGCTGCTACTCTCCAGGCCTGGCTCAGAGAAGCAGGTTCAGGGGGACAGGTCCTGCCCAAGCATGTAGTTGGGGCTCTGTAGCTCCCATTTATGTGTGTTTATGATCATACAGAAAAATACAGCAAACATTTATTCTCCAAAGACAAACAGCTAAGCTACTCTAACTAGAAAGAAGCCCTTTCTTATGTGCTATAGGCAGGCTTTTTGTGTAACTTCTAAAAATTATAAGCATGAAGTTTTAATATTTTTCCTGCCTACATGCTCACCACTGCATTAAGCAAAGCAGCAGAGTGGTAGACTACACCATGCTTCTGCACTCACTCACTGCTGGTTTAATTCTGGGTGCTTTGAGGGCCCCATACTTTATGTCAAGGTGCCAACATCAGCACGCCAGCAGCAGAGGGCTCACATCCTCACCTGCAGTGCAGGGGACATTAAATAGACTGCTTACCTGCCTGGGACATTCCCTAGGGTACAGACCTGGAACTTTCCGCCCAGACCAGGAAGAGTGTCAACTTGCCACCCGCAGGCAGCCGTGGTGTCATGCTCTCATGTACAGTGTGGAGGCAGTGGCAGGAGACAGGGCCTTGACAGGCTCTGGGAAATGAGTCAGACCTGATGCCAAATGATTCTTTGCTCTCTGCCCTGATTTTAAACACCTTAAGAGGGAAGCATGCTTGGTCTTCCCAGCCACTGACCAATCTGGAGGTGGGTAACCCAGTGTCTGACCACTGACATAGTCTCCATCATTCACAATCTCCAGCTGGACGAGGCCTAGATTCTGGGGAGGACAAATGAGCTGGTGTGATAAAGTGGCCAAGGAGGATGCTTCAACATCTTTTAAAGCCAAGATGATGGAAATCTTAACTTTACAGGTGAATGCAAGAAATTTTTTCTTTGCAGAAAAATAAATTTTGTGTTGTGAAATTGTCTAATATGAGTTTTATTGTGATCTACAATTTAAGGCAATGTTCTCAGAGGTAACAATAACAGAATGTTCAAAAACTTACCAAAATATTCATTTAGAAAGGCGAGGGAGGCCACATAGCAGCCCAGACTGAGGAACTCGGCCACAACCATCAGCCAGTGCCATGTCCTGATGGTCAGAGCCACCATGAGCAGCTCAGTCAAGACCAGTGCTGTGAAGGAGATGGCCACCACGTGTACAAACTCAGCCTCGAAGAGCACCAGGGCCCCGAACATGAGAATACCTCCTAGAAAACAGCACACAGGTCAGCTGGGGAGCACGCTGCCCACACACCCCACACAGATGGACAGCCTGGTCATACTCTGGACTGTGGCATCAGCCAGCTCAGCACCAGGCAGAGGCTCACAGACGTCTCAACACCTGCAGGAAGGACACTTCTACCGAAGGCCGCATGTAATCTATGTGCTGGGGGATAACCACACTTGCAGCACCCTCACTTACCTGGAGCACCCACAGAGCGGCTAAGGCATGTGGCTGTGTAAGCCAGCTTTCCTGAGGCCTTGTCATCATCACATATCAAAGAAAGCCATTGTGCAGGGATAATGGGAAGAGTGCTTGTTACATTTTTCTGGATTAACATTTGATTAAAAGTATGTCAGTTTTTTGGGGCTGGTGTTGTAGCTCAGTGGTAGAATGCTCACTTAGCATGCATGAGGCACTGGGTTCAATCCTTAGCACCACATATAAATAAACAAATAAAATAAAGACATTCTGTCCATCTACAACTAATATACATATTTAAAAAAAGGTCAGTTTTTAACTGAGATGCATCATTTAAAAAATACCGACCCACATGTCTGGAGTTATCAATTTACAAGATAAACAGAAGGCAATATTTAACTGCTGATGAAATCTTAAGCTGTTGGAATTTAACTTGGAGGTGAAAACAATACTGCTAAGAGAAGACCAACAGAAATCCTTGGTCCAGTAAAACCAGGGCCTGTCTTACCTTGGTAAATGCTGATGAGAACCCAGATGAGGAAGGTCTTGAAGGACAAGGATCTCCCCTAGGGAAAACAGGGGGCAGCTTCATCAACAGAGAATGGCATGCTTTACTCTTCTGTCCCCAGGGAATCAGGGCTGGGGTTTCTCAAAGGCTCAGGCCTCCAGCCCCACTGTGCACACTGTCCCCAGGGTCTTCCAGGGAGCACTCTACTGAATGCCTGAGTCTGGGGAGCATCTGACCTGCTTTGTCCATAGGGTTGCATGGTTCCTGGCCACAGCCCCATCCCTGGGTCCTAGTGAGCCAGGAAGAGCCCTCTGTAGACAAACTTTTAAATGAACTAGGGGTCAAAATTATATTTGTAATAAAAATAACTTCCCTTTACTTCTATGTTTCTTGGGAATAAATATTCTTGTATTTACTTTCTAGTGTCTTCAGACAAAAATGTACAAGATACAAGATCTCCTCAATTAGAAGAGTCCACAGCAACTGAAGTAAAAGTTGACTGGCCCTTAAATGGAAGAGCTGCCAGTAAGTCAGGCCTCTGCTGACACACAGAATGGCTTCCTGCCGGCTCCACACTCTGAACTGCATGCAGGTTACTGGGGGTGCATCACAAACCAGGGCCTGGCCTGGCCTGCCGTTCTACTTCACCCCCTCCTTGAGATTCTCCAATCTGAGGAGGAAAGCCAGCCAAGGACCCAGAGCCCTGGCTTTTGGTGATAGAGATTTGACACAGGAGGCCCTGCAGCACTACAGAGAGTTGGGACAGGCCCAGAAGAGATCACCTGGCGCTGTGGCTTCTGTTCTCAGGAGTGTGGCATCTCACTTAAAACAGGCAGAACCTTCCACAGGTGAAGAAACCCCAGAAGCCTGCTGGCTTCCTCAAGCTCCTACTGTATGTTACTGGTGCTCAGTGATGACTTATCAGAGTCCAAAGTTGTGTATTTGATTTGGGGCTTCCCTACTGAGGGGACAGTTTCTCATGACGAATGGATAGCCAGATGACAGTCATGGGGCCCTGAGGATACCAGAGGACACAGCAAGGATGCACATACCAGACAGACTCTGGACCCGGCACTTATCTTCCTGGTGTCTGCTGGGACATTTAGCAATAAGAATATGCCCAAGAGAAAATACGTGTGCCAAGCAGAACTCCAGCTGTAGACCCACAGAAGCCCACCAAGAGCAGGTGTGTGGACTCGAGTTCTACCGCTGTAAAGGACAGTGATAGCTCCTTTCAAGCACTTCCCTTGGCTACGAGTGCCCACCTGTGAAGCAGCTGACTGAGGCCGAGTCCTCCATATGTGAGTGTAAGAAGCAAGATCCAGACATATGGAATTATTAAAAGGTAAGATTTCAAGAAGCAGAAACAAACACTGACATATTTTAAGCAGGTTCTCTTAGTACGTATTTCCTAAGTGCATTTTTCTGACTGGACACTAGTGAACATTTAGTCTTCAGTCACGGGAACCGTCTATAATTACACATGTACCAAATTTTACTTGAGTAATTTAAAAGTTTGACTTTAATTTCTTTTTCTTTTCTTTTTTTGGGTACCGGTGATTGAACTTAGAGGCACTTAGCCTTGGACGACATCTCCAGCCCTTATTTGTATCTTTTTTAGAGGCAGGGTCTCATTCACCGAGTTTCTTAGAGCCTTGTTAAGTTGCCGAGGCTGGCTTTGAACTTGTGATCCTCCTGCCTCAGCCTCCTGCAGAGCCACTGGGATTCAGGCATATGCCATCGTGCTTGGCTTTAATTTCTTTCTTTCTTTCTTTTTTTTTAGTTGTTGATGGACCTTTTTTTTTTTTTTTTAATTTGCTTATTTATATGTGGTACTTGGAATCGAACACAGTGCCTCAGATTTAAGAGGCAAGTGCTCTACCACTGAGCTACAACTCTAGCCCCATGGCTTCAATTTCTTGATATAATAAAGATATATTATAATTTATTGATATAATAAATATTTTCCTTGTAATCAGATTTGCTGAAAAGCTTTCAGATTACTTATGTGAGGTAAATACCAATTTAGGTTGAAGGTTAAAGGGGCGTACACTATTTCTCTTGTTAGCTGCAAACATCAATAGATGCTTGTTTCAAATAGTGTGTCAAATGGCACCTCTTCGGAAGCTTCTATATCCGGGCAGACTGAGCAGGTCATGCACTAATGAGCAGACTCAGAGGGATGGGCAGAGATAGCTTTGATCTTGACGTGGAAGCCCACTCAGTCTGTGTGGCTTACGAGACAAAACCTCCCTGCGTGTGTTGGAGGAACACACACGGAGGCAGCACGTTTCCCATAAACAGCTGCTCTTCCTGGAGAGGAAAGAACTGTCTGTTGCTCTGATGGATGGATTCACGTGTCTGCCACACGGATTCCACAGGACCACTGTCTACGCAACAGGTGCACATGCGAGCACCTGGGATGAGGACAAAGGTCACCTGCAGTCAGCCTCAGCGAGCACACTCTTTCTGCCATGTCCCTGGGCTCTGAATCTAATCTACATACCTCAGTTTCCTCTTCTGTGAAACAGAGATGACAGCAGTACGGACCTCATGCTGATTAAATAAATCACGCCATGATAGGAGATACACACAAACCCAGAAACAGTAAATTCAATAAATGCTACTGCTGTATTGCCAATTAAACATTATAGACTTAAGAAGAGTTGTTTCAATTATAAATGCACCAAAAATGCAAAAAATGAAATCAAGAATTTTAAGAAAACATTAATCCACTTTGAATAAATTAGAGTATAAAGAGTCAAACTGTGTGTAACATGTGTGGATCACACTGACATCCATGTTGACATGTGCCCATGAGCACATGAGTAGATGAGAGCCAAGCTGTGTGTAACATGGGGATCATACAGACATGTATGTCCACACGTGCATGCTGCATGAGTCTGTGTGGAAGACACTGCCATGCACACAGGTGATGTATTACTTGTTGGTTGAAGTTGGGACCTGTAGAGGGACGTTCCAGATGCTCAGAAACATGTATCTTTGTTCATTACCACTTTTCTCACTACTGTGTTCTCCAGCCCTGTCTTCTCAATTTACAACACAAAACCTGGTTGTTATAATCACATAATAATAATTTTTGATGAGTCTTGAGAAGAAAGATGAAAGAGGCAATTAAAAATGAGACAAAGGGCTGGGGTTGTGGCTCAGTGGTAGAGCACTCGCTTAACACAGGAGAGACACTGGGTTTGATCCTCAGTAAGGCACAAAAATAAATAAATGAAATAAAGGTATTGTGTCCAACTACAACTAAAAAAATAAATATTTGGGAGGGAGGGAGGGAGGGGGAGGGGGGGGGGAGAGAGAGAGAGAGAGAGAGAGAGAGAGAGAGAGAGAGAGAGAGAGAGAGAGCGCGCACGAGAGCGAGCGTGCGAGCACACACGCAACAGAAACTCTCCAAGGGCTGCATTGACTAGACGTCACCAGCTTTCCAGAACCCTGTGTCCTGCTGCCTGGCCAGTTCCTGACTCCTCCTTGGTCTTTGATGACCTGGACACTTCTCAAACCACCAATGAGATCTGTAGAAGCCCTAAACCTGGGCCTGCCAGATGTCTCTGAAGGATGGACGAGGCAGTTGGGAAGGGACTCCACAAAGGGCTCCAGCAGGACACTAGGGCACCCACTAGCCACCAAGGAGCTCCTGGCTTGTGCTGCTGGGGCTCCACCTCTGAACTGCTGTGTGCGCCTTGGTCATCAGTGAGCACCCTGGGGAAGCCAACTTCAGCTGAGGCAAAAGCAGTTTCTCTTCAGTCTCTTTCTGAAGCTCAGTTACCCTAAGGGTGTTCGCTGACAGCGGCTCTGGGGGGCTTGATTTGCCTCCCTGTTCCTTTGCTCCTTCACATTTACCACTGGAATTCTTCAGAGGGGAAGGGGCTTCTGTCTGCGAATCAGCCTGGATGCGGTTTTTACTGTACTCTTTGGTTGTAATGAGACTGTCATCTCTTCTGTTGCTGACTGGGTCCCACTTCAGCCACTGGGAGGCTTTGGGGTTGCTTCCTATGCCATTTTGGCATCATCCCCATCATTACTGATTTTTTGAGCAGTTCCTTACTTTCTGGTATCATGGTGCTCCTACTTGGCCTGGCTCACAGGTCTGCCACCTGTTTGTACCTATTCTATACCCAGGACACAGGGGATTTCCCTGTGAAAGAGCATGTATCACAGGAACCTACAGGCTGTGTACCGCTGTCTCTGGCCTCTCAGCAGATCCCAGGTCACTCAGGCAGCTCCTGCCCTCCCACCCACTCTATGTGATTGGGTGCTGATACATCTATCACAGCCTGGTCCCCTCTGAGGCAAGGTCCCAAGGGCTCTGGCATGCACAGGCAGGTGTGCACCACAGTGCCAGATGCAGCAGCCCCTTCTGGTAGACCCCCTCTACCACTGATCTGCTCTGGGACCTACAGTTGTCTATCTCCCAGGTTTCAGGCACAGGAATCCAAGCAATGTGGCATCTGGCTCTTCTGCACAGTAAGAGGCATTTAAGAATGTGTGGGAAGAACCTGCTGTTCCAATGCTACCTCAGCAGGGCTGCACCTTCACTGCTTTTTACAGTCCCTGGAATGCTCATCCACTCACTGGCCTGAGGACATCTGGCTGCTTCCAGTTTTGGGCAAGTATGACAAAACTGCCATAAACGTCGTGGACAGAATTTTAGTGAGCACAAGTTTTTGCTTCTATTGGTTAGATAGTTAGAATAGGATTGCTAGGTCACATACACATTATGTTTAATTTTATAAGAAACTGCTGAACTGTTTCCAGTGGCTGTCCCACTCTGCAGTCCCACCAGCAGTCTTCCTGCGGGGTCACGGCCCCCAGCTTCCAGACTGGCAGTGCTGTGTGTGTTGGCCACTCTAACAAGTGTGTGGTTCTATCTCACTGTCACCTAAGCTTGCAACTCCCTGAAAGAAAAATGACGTTCAGCATTTCTCATGTTTATTTTTACTTGATGTCTGTACATCATCTCTGGAATGGTGTCAGTTCACATTTTTTTGCTCTTAAACTGGGATATTTTCTTGTTGAATTTTAAGGGTTCTTCACATACAGGAACACAGTCTTCTGCCCACTGTATGACTTGAGGTGTTTCTCTCAGTCTGTGTACTGTCTTTTCATATACTTAGCTCTACCACTCACAGAGAAAGGGTCTGGTTTATCATGTTTTCCCTTTATGAGTCCTGCTTTTGACCTTATGTCTTCTTTAACAATGTGCTGCCCGTCCCAAGGTCATGTGTATTTTCTCCTGCATTTTCTTCTAGAAGGCTTACCATGTGCATCTAGGCCATGGTCCACTGTAAATGACCCTGCACTTGGGATGCTCTTGTCGCATGTGGGTAGCCAGCTGTCCTGACACCATTTGTTGGTATCACTCCTCCTCTGCCTGACTTCCTGTCAAAGGCCAGTAATGCCTATGGGTGGGTTTCTGGGCTCTCCTCTGTCCTACTGACCTTCATCTATCCTCTGCCAATCATGCACTCCTTGGTGGGCTATTTGTGTATCAGCCTGGATGCGGTTTTTACTGTACTCTTTGGTTACAATGAGACTGTCATCTCTTCTGTTGCTGACTGGGTTCCACTTCAGCCACTGGGAGGTTTTGAGGTTGCTTTCTGTGCCATTTTGACATCACCCTCATCATTATTGATTGATTGATCATGTATGGCCCGCAGTATAGCAAGCCTTGAAAGCAGGTAGTAGTCTACCAACTCTGTTTCCTAAATTGTTTTGCCAAACCCAGTTCCCTGCTTTTCCATCTGAAGTGCAGAATGCGCCTGTTGACATCTGAAGTGCAGAATGCGCCTGTTGACAGTCAGCAACATGCAGTCTCCCCACTCATACACGTGCCACCACTGCCTACCTGTGGTGCTGCCTAGAACACGGGGCCTGCATGTGCTCTCAGAGCTGCCCTGAGTGCTCTGCCTATTTGTGTATTACTGCAAATGCTGCAGATGGTGCTTATATTTCTTCTGATGTCATTGTTTACTGGTTGTATACAGAATTAAAAATGACTTATTAAATTTTTTTTCTTTGGGATTTTGTACTTAGTTAATTATGGCATCCACAAATATTTTTATTGTCTACTTTCTAATCTCCATGTCTTTACTTTCTGTTTCTTGCCTTATTCACCATTATTTAAAAAAATTATATAATGGCACAAATATACATTTCAAAAGATAAATGCATTTTGAGTTGGGCATGGTGGCAAACACCTGTAATTCCAGTGACTCGGAAGGCTCAGGCAGTAAGATGCAAGTAAGGTGAGCCTCAGCAATTTAAGAGGCCCTAAGCAACTTAGTGAGCCCCTTCTCAGAGATATAAAATAAAAATTAAATAAAAAGGAAGGTCTAAGAATGTAGAATGGTGTGTAGGAATGTAGCTCAGTGGCAAAGCATTCTCAGATTCAATCCCCAGAACCCTCCACCCCATAAAAAAATCATTCTGTGAATATTCTCTAGAAAAGAAGAAACAGTGGAGTGGTTCTAGTAGCTGGACCAGGGGAACCTCAGGCTTATGTGAAGATCAGCATGCCATTACCTACTTGATGTCTTTACAAATGGGACAAGGTGACAGGAAGAGTGATCTGGCTGGCTTTGCTGGGCATAGTCTCTTCTCTGGTCTTGCTCCTTGCACTTGAGACTCATTGTTTTTTTTTCCCCCCTGGGTACCAGGGATTGAACTCAGGGGCACTTTTAGAGACAGGGTCTCATTGAGTTGCTTAGTGCCTTGCCATTGCTGAGATTGATTCTGAACTTTTGATCCTCCGGCCTCGGCCTCCTGAGCAGCTGGGATTACAGGCGTGGGCCACTGCACCTGGCCTTATTGGCTTGTGCGTGCGTGCGTGCGTGCGTGCGTGTGTGTGTGTATTTATTGGTATTGGCGACTGAACTCAGGGGTGCTTTACTGCTGAGTCACATCCCCAGCCCTTTTTATATTTTGAGACAGTCTCACAAAGTTGCTCAGGCTGGCCTTGAGCCTCCTGCCTCGGCCTCCTGAGTTGCTGGGATTACAGGTGTACTTAACTAGCTTCTTTGGAGGTCACAGGCATCCGGCTCTATGGAGGTGACTGCAGGGTCATGAGGTGTGAGTGCATCAGTCTCCTGTTTCACTGACTGAGCTTAGCATGAGTACAGCAGAGTGATTCAGAGCGAGTCCTGGGCCTCAGAAGAGGACGCTCAGTGCTGCTGCTGCAAATACAGCCATACAGTTTTACGAATAAGAAAAGCACAAGTTGATTCCTTTACTCCTCCATCCATTTGCTGACTACCATGACCACACCTGGTAATGGACACCAAAGAGCTGGTGTAATTTAGGCCACAGAGACAGAGGAATAAGGACTGGCTGACCTCATTAGAACAGTAAGGCAGATGTGTGATACTTGCATCATTTATACTTCTAGACTGAAATGATTGGTAATCAAATACAAAAGACCCAAGATATTTTACTGAAGAGTACAGTACTTCCTCTTGGATGTGCAAGGGCTGTGTCCACCAAAAGAAATCATAGATTTCCTGTGCCTCTGGATGAGTGCTGTGGCACATGCTGGATAACTATCTGGGGATGATCATTTGCAGTCCATGCCTTACTCCACACTGCTGTCCTGTGATTTACCAGGGACCAACATTTTCTTTTCCTGCTATTATGCAGGCTTGCCAAGAGCAGGGGCTACACTTGTGTTTTCCCAGCCTTGGTACCATGCCTGCTGCATCAGAATGCTTGCTTGGTGTCCTGCTTCAGCATGGCTAGCCTTTGGCTACCAGGGTTATTAGAGAAGGTGAAAAGAACAGCTGTACCTACTGGTGCATTGGCAAGTGATTAGAAGAAGAACCTTCAAAAACAGTTCTTTAGCTTCAGGAAGGAAAAACCTTCAATTCTACCAACTTGTGGTTGAGCACTTTTGTATTATTGTATTCAAAGGGTTTGAAGAGTACTAGATTTTTAAAGAAACAGAGACTACAAAGATAAAGAGTACAGATTTTCAGATCTTAATGGAATTTAAGAGAAAATGAGTGATGGAATTCTTGTCAAAAAAATGTAGGATCAGTGTGTAGGACACTGAAGCGTTCTGAACTGCTGGCTGCCTGATGGAGACTCAGATGCTAGCTGAGATATAGCTCAATCAGACTGTGTGCAACACCCTGTTAAGTGGGGTCATCTAATGACAGCAAGCATTACTGACCCTGTGGCTGGAGCCCAAGGCAAGAGCGGTCTGGCAGATGCTTGGTGCCTGCCTGCAGCTCTTGTTCCTGGATAATTCAGATATCCACAGTGGATAGGACCTGAGTCTGTAGAGCCGGCAACAGCCATGTGATGCCTGGTAGTTTGTGCTTGCTGTTGTTACCTGCGGATGAGCATCCTCCTAACATGGAGGTCCTGACTCTGCTGGGTACCAACTGCCTAGGTGTACAACCAGAAATGCTGGGCTTCTGCTTGTGAGGAAGAGATGATTTCTGCCTGCTAGCTACGAATGAGCATTGAACAAACACTCCCAATCTCGGGAAATGGGGCTGTGCATAAGCTATGGAAACAGATTCTTTGCAAAGCTCCCTGTGGTTCTGGACCACTGGCCCCACTCTGTACCCTCACAAAGGCTTCGTCATTTCAGCATATCAACCACAAGTCCTCTAGTTGCTGAGTGTGCAGCTTGGGGATCTCCCTGCTGGTCAAGACATTATCAGCATGATAATAATGCTTGACATTTATACCTAGTTTTGTGCACACAGCTGAAGTAGGTCTATCTGTCCTGATAAAAGACATAGAGATTTTCAAGAAAGTTCACAACCCCTTTTCCATCAGATTAGTACAAAAAAATGTAATTCAGAAATTCAAAATGTAACATGACTCATCAAGCACTACTCTGGGTAGCTAGTTAGCAAGGCTACAGTCTGGTAGCTGGCCTAAAGTTAATTAGTTAATTAGTGATTAACTAGACAAGAATCTATTCTGTTAGTGGTCAACTGGACTAGTCATCCATTAATTCATGGTTGGCTGAAATAGTTAATTCCGTTAGTCATTAATAGATTAGATTTTGGTCTGTTAATGTGGTTAGCTGATTAGGATCAGCCGGGCCAGAGTCTAGTCTGCTAGTTAGCAGTCAGCTGAACCAGAATTTTGCTCTTGAGCACTGAATTCTTTCCTCCCTATTCCACAATACTAGAGCTCTAACAATTCTGATCTGATAATTTTAGGTTATCAGCTACAAACTGAGTTTGACTGAGGGCTGGTGGGTTTTGTTCTCAGTAGTGGTTCAAGAGAAGCTTTCAATGTGGAAAATTTCAAAGCAACCAGAATTTATATCTGGAGAGCTGAGATTTTCCTCTACTGTGTCCTTAAATTTTCCATGAAATAAAAATATGCTTTCATATACAAACATGATAAACTCAAAACTGCCTTCAGGAACATTTGACTCCTAACAAAGCACTGTCAAGGAAGTAGATCTCTGTGCCGTCAGTCAGGGAAAGCTGCCAGGTGGACTTTCTCCTCACGGCATCCCTACACAGCAGCACACACATCTCAGGGACTTGGAAAACACGGCCAGCCACTTTTCAGATGGAATTCTGAACCAACACTAGATACTGGGGATTATAGAAAATGCCTGGCCAATGATGCCATCGATTTCTAGTTTTGGGAATGAATAAATAAGAAGCACCTCTTTGGGAAGGGGCATGCATGCTGACTGGGTGAAGCACAGGTAGTAAGGGTCCTTCACACAGAAATCAAGGCACAAGCTCTTCTCGGTTTTCCAGGACGCCTGCCCGTTGAGCTCACAGAACCTCCAAAGGCTGTTAAACACATGTGTGCCATTGGAGCTCTACGGCCAACACTTGAGAGGTCCCCTCCCCTCTTTAACTCAAGAGGAAAATGTCAAAACTGCTGAGGAGAAGTAAGAAGTATCTGCAAGGACAACGAGTACCAACAAGACTTCAGAATGCACGTGTGTGCAGTCCGTGGGCAAAGGGCCATACCTTGGTGAGGTCCTTGTACAGCTCTGGGTAAAGAATCGCCATTTCCGGCTTTACATCTTGGTCCAACACTAAGGAGAACACTGGAAACATGGTGTAGATAGTTGCATACCTTAGAGGCCAAGAACATTTAGTTAGCCTGAAAAATGTCTGCAACACAACTAAAATTAGAGGTAGATTGAAGTTTCAAAAACCCAAGACATCCCATGAAAACAAGATAAAACATCGAAGTTGGCAACACAGTAAGATTATTTCTGATCAGTAGCATGTTCTGTAAGCCATAAATGCTTACTGGGAGTGGAATCTATTTAAAGATAAACATTTCTTATTAAACATTTGCAGGTTGAGGTCAGACTTCTCTGCAGCTGTCATGTTACCATGAAGTACCTGGTATCTCACCCAACTCCCCCAAGGGCAGTGTTCTGTGGCACTTTAGAACAGCCTTGCTGGTGGGATGCTGACGCAGACGGTGTCCCCACACGGAACCCTGCCTCCCACCTGCCTCTTCCTTCAGCCCAGAAACAACCTGTTCTCCATCTCTATCATCCCTACCCCTTTTGCGGACTACCACATGAACAACGGAACAGACGGCAGGCAGCCTTTGGGGTTCTCCACTTGCTCGGTCCCAGGAGGTGACCCTGGGTATGGCTGCACCAGCATCCTGGTGGTAAAGGGGCCCTGGTTGCTTACCCATTCATTTGCACACTGTAGGGCACTGTGGTTACCCTGAGTCTGGGGTTATCACAAACAATACTGCAGTCGACATTCACTGCATGAATTTTTCTTGTGAAGATAAGCTTTCATTTATTTTGGACCAGAGTACCAACTGGGATAGCATGTGCTGGGTGATATGGTAGAGGCAGACTCGGGTTAATTTTGGTTTGCTGAGCTCTATGCTGGAATGTGGCATGGACATGCCACACCTGAGGCTCCATACTATAACTTCCTGTCAGATGAGGATCCGGAGTCTCCTGTGACTGGGAGGCAGTATTCACTCCCAGTCTGAGATATGAGGTCCTCTTCCTTTGAATCATGCCATACTGTGGTCACATGTCCACATTCTCCTCTCTAGCACCAGCTCAAGGTGGCAGTGCTCAGGACCCTGAGGTGGGAGATTATCCTGGCTTGCCTGGACAGGCCAGTATGAACATAGGGATCCATAGAGGAGGCGCAGTGTTCTGTGGAGAGAGGCAGATGCACTAGGAAGAGCAGTAGGATGCAACGTGGGCTTGGAGGGTGGGTGGGGTGAGGTGAGGTAAAGTGGGGTGAGGTGGGAGCCCTAGGCATGGCAGGCAGCACTCCCACTGGCTCTCACTGGGATGCGATCAAAGCACCTCACGTTGAACAAAAACCTAACACTTGCAAGGACCGCCATTCCTCTGTATCTTGCTCACATTACCAGGAATTCTGGGGACTCAAGGAATGACCAGACAACATAGCACTTAGGATGCTCTTACAACAGCCTGTGGTGAGTAGACACTCATGTGTCCTCTGCTGCCCGGAAGGAAGCTGAGCACAGGGAGAGGCGCTGGTACAAGTGTGCAGGAAGCTGGCTGATGAGCCTAGCCTGGCCATGCCTCCCACGAGCAAGCCACTGAGCCAAGGCCTCTCCCTCTCCTCTTGACAATGGGGTGGGATGGGGATGGATGTAAGTGGGTAGCCCTGGTCACCAAGTTCCCAGGCTCTGCTCATAGGAGGCAGCCCTTTCTGGGGTAGGCGGTGATCTCTGCAGACCCAGAGAGCAGCGGAGGCATGGCCACACACTAACATCCGTGCTGATGTCATCTCTGCGCATGACCACAGTGGGTGAGGGGGTGAGATCCCAGTTTAACTGCTTTTAGAGGAAACTCCTGTCTCACAGATATGGTGGCTAAGATCACCTAGCTTTACTCCAGCTCATGTGTGCAGCATGCTTTGGTGCACTGGATCTTCAGATGTGAGGTTTCACTGCTGCTGGGGACAGACTTCTAGTGCCTGTTCTGGATTAGGTCATGTCTCACCCAAATTTCAGGAGGCAGACAGCCCAGTGCCTTCTGTTCTGTATGTTCCTGACTGGTGACTGTCAAGTCCCCACATGAAGACCCACTTTCTTGCCAGGACAGGGACAGGCTTTGAGAGGCCTGCAGCTGGCCCAGCTGGCTCCATTCTGGGAATGACAGCCTCCACAAATGCTTACCCCTTGGTTCTGCCCCTCTCATAAGCCATGGGGTTCTTTTATAAGATTTCAGCTCCATCCTACTTCCTGACACAAATTACAGCCTCCCAATGAACACACAATCTTTGTGAAAAATGAAGCAGCAGTCGCAAGAGGCTCAAGTGTGCAGGTACTGCCTGGAGTTCCCCAAGCACAGCCTCAGCCTTCACATCAGTGGTGCTTATCCCAAACGCAGAACTGCCCAAAATATCATTCAGTATTCCACACGCATTTTTCTGTTGAGTTGGGAACCATGAGCAAGGAACTGCACTTACCCCACCATGAGGAATCCCTGGTACAGGGGGACAGACGCAAAGTAGAAGACTGAAGAGAACACGGCCTTAAAGACAGAAAACCATAAGTTAGAAACAGTCGCTGTTGGTCACCTGAACATCATTTTGCATGCAGGTTTCTCAGAGTGAGTAACATATCTAATTAAAAATACGACATCCAATGAAGCCGTGATGCTGCCACAGTCGCTTCTAAGTGCTATCTGTCACCCTCTGCAGGCACCCTGGACACAAAAGGCCTAAGTACCTGCATCGTGGAGATAATGAGGCCCCTGTGCATGACGAACTGGCCGAGAGCTGCGGACCTCTTGTAGCTGTTCCGCCCGTGCACCATGAGCAGCCTGCCGACGTGTCTGAACTGTGTGATGGAAAAGTCCGCTGCCAGCGAGGCCTGCTTCCCCTCCTGGAGCATAAACACACAGGCGCCTCTGCAGAACACTGTGCTGCGGAGCATGCACACTGTGAGCTGAGCTCGGGAGCTTGGCCCAGACAGATGGAAACCTGCAGCTCCTCCTGCATGGCCCTAGAAGCTCCCCACAGGACATCCCAGGCATCGGGTGATGTGGGTGGTATCAGGTCTGTACTGGGCACCTGCCTGCCCGCCTAAAGGCGCCTCCCTGTGGGCATCAGGAGGAGGTGCTCACAAGTGCTGCAGAAGAAATGGCTTCAGCAGTCTAGCAGCCGCACAGAAGTAAGGCAAAGGGACAGTATGGACAACACCATTCAAGGCCCTTCCCCATACCTCAGCTCTGTCATGACTGAAAAAACTATCTCCTACTCCATAAAATTTGCTGTAACACACTTCAGACAAAGCAGTCAAGGAAACAGCCAACTCAAGTTGGGTGAACTTTCCAGGTCTTTCTGGTATGTTCCTACTTAAGCCACGATAAGAGCTGTGGTCAAGGCTGGCAGGAAGACAAACCACAACCATGGTTCACATGGCCAGGAATCAGGGATGCCCATGAAGAGGAAGTGGTAGATAAACAGAGGAGAGTAGCTGTGGTACTGAAGAGACCAACCAAGGTGTGCTGGGGACACTCCAGCCAAGCCCTATGCACAAGTATCTTAGAGGATAAATCCCAGCAGGCCATGAGAACTGGGGGATGCTGAGGGCTTGCCAACCCACTTTGGTTTACAAGCATCTCAGACAGGCATCCAGTTATGGAGTAAATAACAGAAGGGCGTGACTCTGACCTACCTATCTCTTACTCAAGTACACAGCTCAGGGCTTGGACAAATGAGGACCTTAAATACATGTGGACCCAGGAGGCACTGATTCTGTGCAGACCCAATGCTTGCTAAACGCAAGTGTGGGCTGTACATGTGCTGAGGATGTGATAAAAATACATAAAACAAAAAGACAGACGTACCTTTCCCTCAATCCCAATGCCACAATCTGCTGCCTGAATCATGCTCACATCATTTCCTCCGTCACCTGAGAAGCACAAGAAGTTGGGATATTAAATAAATAAAGCACCTATCCATCATCATGTTTTCTGTGTTACCAGTTGGGATTGTTTAAGGAATTTTCAGTAACATAGATACAATCCATCTAGTTCCAGAGATGAAACATGATTTTGCCTGCGACGTCAAGAAGCCAGTTGCTCTTAAAATTTCACTGCTGAGGAGGGAGGTGGCGTTCCCACCCACCGACAGCCCTTCTGGCTATGTCCCCTACCCCCGCCAGGTGGAAGCCCAGGGTGGCTCACCGATGGCACAGGTGCGCCTCCCAGTGTGCTGCCGCAGCAGTGTCACAATGTGGGCCTTCTGGGTTGGAGAGCAGCGGCAGCACACCACGGCGGGGCACTGGCAGGCCAGCTCCACAAGCTCGTGCTCATAGTACTTCAGACACACCTGCAAGACAGAGCGCCACTCTCACTGTGCCACTGCACTGTTCTGCAGCTGAGCAAAGGGACAGAGCAAAACAGGGGCTGGAAAACCAGTGGTCTTTCTCCAATGTGCATGCACTTGCATTTTTTGGGTCTCACCTGTGACCATGCCTGCCCTGTGGGAGCTGGGGGATGTGGGAGCCAATGGTCCCACAGCCCTGTAAGAAGAGGAGGGGTGAGGTGGGGGAGACTAGTGCATCAAGGCCATGGTGGGAAAGATCACAGAGGCTGCACAATGAGGGCCACCAGGAAGGGCAAAGCACGCTGAAGGTTGTCAGGCCCAGAGCTGGTGGCCATGAGGCAAAAGCTGTCTCCAGGCTGATGTGACTGGGGCCAGTGTTTGGGCTATTCTGGGGAAACCTGCTTAAGATGATTCCAGCCCCTCCTTCCCAGCACTGTAGTGATGAAGACACCTGACTGACCTCTGATATCAAGTGCTCACTACCCTTGCCAAGGAATAGGGGAGTCCACCAGCTCCCAATGCATTCCCTTGGTCAAGAAAACCAGAGTCCCGATGCACTGCCTGAAGGGCACTGAGCCTACTCATTCTCTCAGGAGCTTTGAAATGCTCCCCTAGCATGAAGGACAGGTATCAGACTCCAGGTCCTCCGACCACAGGAACAAAAGCCCTGTTGACTATTTTTGTTTCCTTTGCTTTGATGTTCTCATTTGCACAATTTAAAAAAAATATTTCTTTCTTTTAGTTGTACACAATGCCTGTATTTTTATTTACTTTTATGTGGTGCTGAGAATCGAACCTAGGGCCTTGCATGTACCAGGCAAGCGCTCTACCGCTGAGCCACAACCCCAGCCCCTCATTTGCATAATTTTTATTCTCACCTAATATGTGTATTTTTGGTCAGTTATCTGAACCCTCTTCAGAACTCCCAAATTTCAGAATATAAGAAAATAAGTGCCACCTATCCACCAATGAACTCAACCAAAATCACCATTTAACTGCATAGGGAACATGGAGAGGAAAGAGAATGAAGCTCAGATAATGAATAGCAGGCACTAGATAGATGCAATAAAAAACTTAAACGAGCCAAACTATAGCTCTACAAACACTGTTATTTGGAGACATGGCATCAAATACCAAAATATGGGGCCTCAAGGGGTCTTTGGCATATGTTAGGAACTGGAGGAGGATGGGAAGTGGGGGGCCATGGTAGGACAGTCTGGTCATTCACACCACATGCCTGCAAAACTCGAACACACACAGTAAGAACAAATGACACCAACCAACATGGTAGAGATAGGAAAGTGCCCTGTGCCCTTTCCTGCCGGGAAGAGGGCCCGGCACCTACAGGGCCATCAGAGAGGGCTTTGTAGAGAGACAGACTGTGACAGCCAAAGGACAGAGTGACCAGGTAACTGAGGAAGCACAGTGGCCATGGCTCCAGCTAGCATAGAGAGGTGCAGGGTGACGCCACTGGACTAATAAGCACTTCAGACTCTGGCTCACTAACTCTTCAGCTGGCTGTGGAGTCTTCCCCTGGACTCAGAGATGGGAACATAAAATCAGGATGCAACTGTGGATAGCACAGGACCACTTTCCTGGCCTGAGGAGGCATGTCTACTCAGGGGCCAGATGCAACCTCTGCAATTTGAGCAAGGAGAGCAACTGAAGCGGTGTTCTTGGTGGCCAGAGATCAGTAAGAAGCCTTGTGGTCTCAGGGCCAACCTCTGGGCATGTTGTTCTGGGAAAGCAGCACATGCAATCTGAGGTCATCGAGTACAGTGCCCCATGCAGAAGTAGTGTGGAGAGAGGCGCCCATCCATGCAGCCGCCCCTGTCCAGGACAAGACCCAGACGCTGAGTGACACTACCACCTCAGGAATGGCCCACAGCCAAACAAGGCCAGGGCCTGGGTCCAGTCAAGCCAATTCCACCTGTGTGGCTACCTGCAGTCCTTACCAGGACCTGTGCACTCCTAGTACCCTGGGGTCAAGAGGAGGACAGATGGGACTAGAGAGTGCTTCCCCTGACTGGGAGCTCTCCGGTGACCCACACATGCCTGGATTACTGGCTTAGATAAAGACAGGAACCACACCAAGGCTGCAAGGAGGTGGAGCTGTTACCAAGGGGCAGAGATCCGGGTCAGCTGAAAACACCAGCCTTAAACAGTGGGAACAGGCCAGGAGACATGCTCAGCCCTGACTGTACAGTTGCGTGTGCCTTATGGGTGATAGGAAAGCATAGGACAGCAGAGAGGCAGGGCCACCTGACAGCACATCCCTCAAGAAAGCCCTGGATAACTACAAGGAACAGACAGACAGATACATACTATATTATTGTCCAAACTTGCCTCAGGAGACAGATAGACATATGCTGTATTAGGACCCAGCCTCGACTCATGAGACAGACAGACACACACTGTATTGGGGCCTGATCTTACCTCCAGGGAGTCCCCTGATATGACCAGTGCACAATCGTGCTTCCTTCTAAATGCATTCAGCTCCAAATGGGCCTCTCCTCGACTGGTCACCTCCATAGAGGAGAAAAGATTAGTACAGGTTAAAAGTCTTCAAAATTAGAGCAACAGACCAATAGGATGTGCTTCAAAAAATCGCGGTAGTGTCCTTTGGACAGTGTCGAGAATCTCAATTGCTAAACAAGGTCCCTTCAAATTTCGATTGCACTCTCCATTGACTGTTAACAGACCATTTTTCGATTTGCTGCAAATAAAAGCAGAGAAAGCACTGTACCCAAGAAACATACCTGAGCGGTACCTGGAGCTGGCTTCCCTTCTGCTCAGGTCAGGCCGGTTCTGAGAGTAAATTCACCTGAGACACATTCTAGTGCCCTAAGTGAGGTGAGGATTTAGCAAGGAGAGAGGCAGAGTGGGGTGCAGGTGAGATGGTATTTAGCACGAGGAACGCAGCCAGTTTTTTTTTAAATAAGTCACATTTATTATCAAAAGTTGCATGAAAGCCCACAGCGTTTACAAAAATGATTTTCTATATATAAAAATATTTTTGACTATATTGTAATATCTGTGGGGACACCACACTGTTGGCTGGAGGAGACAGGGTCCTTGGCCACATGCCAGGGAGAGGCACAACTGTCTGAGGTCCTGGTGTTAAAGATGTCTCTTTTCACCATGTGGAGGAAGTGTGGGAGGCTTTTGTAAAATCCTCCGTGGTCTCTGCCCTGGTTTTCCGTCTATCCCATTTTGTTTGATGTCTGAAGGATTAAGCAATCTAAACAAGTAAAATTGATTCATAATCTCGGAATATCATTAATTTTTGAGTGAAAAGATGTCAGAAACCAAGGTATGCATTTTCAACATTCTTTCTGTGGAGATTTTATAGGGAATAAAATAAATGTTATAGGAGTGAAATAAATTAAGCTTCTCATGATCCAAATTAATCTCAAACTCATCTGTAAATAGGTAGGTTATTGTGAAAAATTTAATTTGTGGTGCTATAACACTGAAAAGTCAACAAAAATTGATCGAAAGTTTTATCAGAAGCATTAATAATTTAATTGCAAATAGTAGTCTGCAGGGCCTAATTTGTGATTCTATGCTTCAAAACAAAATACATTTACATGTAAATGACTCGCAAACAGCCATTTCTGTAGGTGTCAGAGCTGCATTCAGACAGCTACAGACCACAGTGTCTGTTCACTCACCATCAATCAAGGCTGAAGAACTTTTATTTTTGTGTGAATTAAATTTAGTCATTACTAATACATACAGTAAACACATAAATTTAGATAACTTCTATTAATTTTCTTTGAGTCAATTAAGGAAGAACATTTAATGTGAAAATGGCAATATTTTAAAAACATATTCCTACTTTGTGTTTAGAATTTGTTTCACAAGAGCTACCTCTGAGCCACATGTAATATGAGTAACTAAATAAAAAATGTATTGTAAAATAAATATTTATTTTTATGTATTGGAGGTATGTCTATTTAAAAATAGCAATAAATAATACTAAGAATATAACAGAAAAATGCTTTTGAATTTAGAGCTTGGTCACTATCAAAAAGCCATCTTCTTTATTACATTTAATGTAACTAAAAATTATTTTAACTTGTTTTTTATAAGTTGAGTAAGAAAAAAATGACAGCATTTCTTTTTAAAAAGATATTTAGTAATTGTGGCTGGGCTTGTAGCTCAGTGGTAAAGTGCCTGCCTCCCATTTTGAGGCACTGGGTTCATCCTCAGCACCACATAAAAATAAATAAAGATACTGTGTGTTCATCTGCAACTAAAAGAGTATTTAAAAAAAAGATATTTAGTAATTAATAACTGCATATACGTTTTTACAAAAATAACAGATTTTAAGTGTGAGATAAAACATTTAAAATTTCAAAGTGATTCAGAAACATACTTACAGGTCTAAAAATATGAATGTCCTGTGTTCTAGACACCAAATGTGAACTTTTGGCAATGCAAGTAGCCGTCTCCAGTTTATCACCTGTTAGCATCCATATCTATGAAACAATTTAAACTGGTGAACTTCAACAATGCAAGGATACTTTATGTCTTAAAAGCGTCTGTTCTGAACAGTTGCTCGTACACCCCTCCCGCCCCATTCATAGCATTACCACAAAGCCCAAAGGTGAAGCAACCCGAGTTCACCGACAGATGAATGCATAACCAGGATGTGGTCTACCATTCCATGACATATCATTCAGCCTTAACGAGAAGGAAGTTCTGACTCATGGAGCAACACAGTGGAATGTGAGGACACTATGGAAAGGGAAATAACCCAGGTACAAAAGGACAAACACTGTATGATTCCACTTATATGAGGTCCCCGGATAAATCCAATCTATAGACAGCAAACAGAATGGTATGGTTAGGGGCTGGGGAGCTGGGGTTTAATGGGGACACTTTAAGAAGAGGAAAGTCCTGGAGATGGATGGTGGTGATGGCTACAAAGCGTCGTGAGGTTCTTCATGCACTGAAAAGTGGTGCCAAGTTTTGCTGTGTCTACCCTGACTTGCTTAGGCAGAACAAGTAAGAGCAAAGTGATGTGCAGACAGCCATGAGATGTGGAGGCATGTTGACTAGCAACTTGGTTGTGTCAGTCACACATGGCTGAGGCAAAGTGGATATCTATAGATGCCCAAAGGTAACTTCCAACCAAACCAACAGGGTGGACGAGGTTGCACACAGCACTAGCAAGATCATAAAGAATTTTATTTCAACTTATTGATTTTTTCAGGTGGAAGGTGAAGCCCAAATAGGCAGAGGGCCCATAGCTAAGCCAGAAGTAATTTACATCAAATAAAACATATCAAACAATGCTACTTTTCCATTTAAAAAACTGCATATACATACACATATTATGTACATATATCTGCAGATAAAAAATAAAATATCAGGGCATTTAATATATATCAAAGTATTTTATATATTTTATATAACGTCAAAAGACTTCCTGTAATATTCTTATCATTGGAATTCCTCAGATTTCTTATGTAACATACCAAAAGACATTTTTGGAAACAGGAAACAAAAAACATGAAATATTAATTATTTGTTTAAGAGTGATCCAACTGTGGCTCTTCTCCTTGCCTGAAGACTTGTGCTTTCTACTCATTTACATGTCTTCATGCACTTTAGTGGAACAAAGATAAAGGAGCCAAGTGAACGAACCACCACTGCTTAGCAATCTGTCACCAGGAACTGAGTTTGAGATGCGCCTTCCCCCTTCAGAGGCTGATCTGGAGTCAGGCTGGACACGTTGTACAGAGAAAAGGGTCTGGTGCTTTAGATGGAAAATCTCCCACAGGTTATCATGGAGTACCAATGCCCAAACCTTCGTATCACGAACGTTCACTACCATAACACATGGACAATCTGGCACACGTGACTGAGAAATAGACTGAAGGCATTTAAAACCAACATGTGTCTAACTGATCACACCCTTTGCCAGTGTCCTGGCTGCACCATGTCACTGGACTTGGGTGATTTTAAATACCCAGTCTCAATTGCTCTCCCTAACTGAACTCCCTGTCTGCACAATGCTCTGTCCACCATGCAGCCTCAGGGCCTGCTTCCCACTGCCACCAGATTTCCTTGGCCTTCCCACAGAAGTTCTCCAGAATCTAAGGGTTGGGCAGGGAGGTGGGCCAGGCACTGTTTTGTCTCCCACCTTCCCTTCAGTTCACCTTTCCCGTCTAGCTAGAGTTTTTCTAGCTAGTTGTACTTTTTCCATCCTCAAAAGTAGGTTTCAAATCCTTTGGACAGTATTAAAATAAGTGTTCTCAACCAGCCTGTCACTGAACTCTCAACTTCAATGAAAATGTGAGGTAAGAAAGCAGTTTCCTAAAAAACAAAATTACACCAGAAAGTGCTAGTTCCCTCGGGCATTGAGGACCTCAACAGTCAGAAGAAAAAATGGCAGGTCAGCAGCCGGGGAAAAGGGCAGTTGGCCACATGACTCCCAAGGAAAATGCACCACAAACCTCAACTCAAACTCAACAAACCAATTATGAGAGAAATGTCAGCTGCCAACCTGCAGCTGTAGAGTAGCGAGGAGCTGGGGGTTATGTTGGCCAGAGCACCCTCCCAAGGCCTGAGTCAGCAGCAGACCCAGAGAAGAACCCAGTATGTCCAACAAGGAGCCGGAGGGAGGAGATATTCCTGCCTTTGCTTTGTATGCGCATACCATCTCTGCAAGAAACCCTGTTGCTGAGCTCAGCAGCTCAGCAGCTGAGCAGGACTGTGAGGAGTGTGCTTTCTGACTCCATGACAGCATGGACGCAGACAGACAGCATAGGCTGGGGTTCTGCCCTTCTCCTCTGCTCACCCAACATGTGCTGCCTATGGCAGAAGCTGCTTGGGCAACTTGGATTTGGCAAGACTGCAATTATTTCAGGAAGAGTGCTTACACTCAGGCCTGTGACATAGGATTCTGACCAGCAGGGTGATGGCAAGTGAGGAAACTTGATTTGAAGAGCCTGTGGCTAAACCACAGACTGTAGACATTGGGCAGGGGCTGTGGGTCCTCACGACTGTCTTCAGAAGTACACATGTTATGTGGATGGACAGAACCAGGGAAGCAAAGTCTGAAGGCAGGACAGTGCAGATATTTCTGGATGTCTGGCTGTGAGGCTGAGGAAGGACGGGGGATAGGTGTAGCTTTGCTTCCCACATTCTTCCACCCACCACCCCAGGAGTGCCACAGAACAATACTCCAAAGGAAAAGAGTTTGCTTAGCAGAGGAATCCCAGGAGCCAGGGCAGCAGGCACCACCTTGATTCCAGCGTTGCGCAGCATCTCCAGCGTGGGCCGCACGTCAGCCTGCAGCTGGTCCTCTACCCCGGTGAGGCACAGCAGCTCCAACTCTCTCTCCAGGCTCTCTACCACTGCGGCCACCTTCAGTACTCGGTCATGGATGCTCAGCTTGGCTTGACTGTATCGGCTCTGGGACACAGGGGACATGTGTATGGTCCACATGCCTGGTCTGCAATTATTTACTAAATAAATCCATAATACAGGCTGAGCATCCCTCATCCAGAAATCTGCAATTTACAATGTTCTGAAGTTGGATATATAATGAGCACAGACAACAGATCTTGAAGCATTTTGCAATTTTTGGTTAGAGACACTAAACCAGGTCATGCCTATGCAAGTAACTCCAAAGCCTGAACCACTTCTGTTCCCCTGAGCACTGGGAGACAGAAGGTGCAAACCTTGTTGCTGTGCACATGCCCCTGCCCTAACTCCAGACTGAGGGGAGGTGGGATGGAGGCTCCCACTGGTGAGGCTGCCTTATGCCAGGCACTGGGGACACTGGTTTCCAGAGTGCTCATGCACAATGTCAGGATGCACCTGAGTACAGACAGAGGCCTGCAGGGCAGGAGAGTTCATGAAGGGCAGGTGATGAGCCACTCACCTCAAAGTCCTGGTACTGCTCTTCCGTCAATGCCTTCTTTGCCACCACAAGTGTTCGCAGCCCTTCCCGAGCCATGTTTCCACACTGGAAAGGAGAAGCCCAGTCACTTGTGGTCCCCAGGTGGCCTCAGGCACCATGGAGTCCACTCCCATGCATACTGTGGTCGTCTTCATCTCACGCAGGACCAGCATGTGCCGGCCTGGGTGCTGTGAGGACTAAGAGGTCACAGTGCAGCATGTGTTCTCTGTGCTCTGGGTATACTCATGGTTCCCACCACACTCCAGTGGGACTGCTCCCACGGGGGACAGGGGAGAGGCTGCTGCACTGGGTCTGAGCTACTCCACACTGGCTGTGCAACACCTTCAAGTCCCTTTCTGCCACAGGACGCTCCTCCTTAAAGGCCCCCAAACTTGCATGAAATAAGTAAAACCAGGAAAGTGCAGCAGTGGTGTGGGGAGAGTGGGGCCAGGGGAGGCCCCCATGGGGAGTGCCAGATCTAAGATGCATGGATCTGAAGGCTGTTTCTGCTCTGTGCTGTAGGGCAAGCTGACTGGTTGGCTGCCCGAGCCTCATGGGTGGAAGTGGGCCTCAGGTAGCTGTGCTGGGCTAAGCACAGCATGTGTGGTCTGTGCTGCAGTCTTCCACCCTGCTGGCAAGGCTCTTGGTTCCCCTTCCTGGCCCTGCAGCTCGGGTGTTCACACAGGGGCACTGCCATCAGACTGATGGGCAGTGGGGTACTAGTTAAGAGCTGAGGCTGGTGGGGACATGGGCCATGCCCAAAGCCCCATGCACTTGGTCCATGATCAGGTGGGTTGGAGGCTTCCACTGGTGAGACGGCATTGTGCTAGGCACTGGGACACTGGTTTCCTGGTCTCAGTGGGCAGGGAAGAGGAAGCTCTGGAGGAGCCATGACCCAATCTGTATTTAAAACAGAACTAGAGATACATTCTGTAGGTGTATCAAAAGATGTTAGCACAATTCACAGTGAAAGATTGCATTAAAATAATAAAATACTACTTTCCCCATCAGAAGCAGAAACCCAACAGTTTCGAGTGAAGAAACAAGCTCTTTGGTACACAACTGGTACAGGGGTGGGGCACACCTGTTTGAAGGTGTTGGCAACTTCTCACAAAGTTTGAATTGCAGTTTCCAATGACACCATTCCCACTGTAGGGAATGTGACACACACTTGCGATCATATACCAGGCCATATCCACATGAGGCTAGTCCTGGCCATGTTGAACAGGTGGACAGGGGTCAATCTTTAAAGAACCTGAAATGGCACACATGGGGTTCCATTCCACAGACATCAACATGGCCCTGAAGAGCAAGGCAGAGCTGCAGAGCTTCTCCCTCGTGCACCAAGCAGAAACAGCAAATATCCCTCTGCAGCGGGTGGTAGTGGTGTGAAGGAAGAACAGAGGCTGCTGGAGGGGTGAGACATAAGTTCCAGTGTGGGGGGTCACAGTCCTGCATGGTGCAGAACTGCCTAACCCAGTCTCCTACGGGCACAGGTGCGACAGCTGAAAAGAGGGTGCAGGGCCACAGAGGCAGATGAGTGTGGCAGAGAGACAGACCTCCTGCTCCACAGCCAGGAGCAGGCACAGTCCTGCATGGCGCAGAACTGCCCAACCCAGTCTCCTACGGGCACAAGGTGCGACAGCTGAAAGGAGGGTGCAGGGCCACAGAGGCAGATGAGTGTGGCAGAGAGACAGGCCTCCTGCTCCACAGCCAGGAGCAGGCACAGTCCCGCCCAAGATGCCTGCACCACGAGGACACCGACAGCAAGCAGGCATCTATGAACAGGTGGGACAGAAGGTGGCTGGCTCTGCAACAGAGAGAGTGCGGCCATCTGGAATCACTTCCTCGGGGAGAAGGCTCTGGAGCAGAGCCCAGGTGACTAAGGAGCGCATATTTCCTGCCGTGTGAAGCAGGACTGGGTGCAGGGATGGTCTGGGGCCTCCTCACCAGGGGACACACAGAGGGCTGCACTGCACCTTTGTCAAGGATCAAATGACTGTAGATGTGTGGGTTTCCATTCTGTACTACTGGTTAGTGTGTCTGTTTTTATGTCAGTACCATGTAGACTTTGTTACTATACTCTCTCTGCAGTGTAATTTGAATTCAAGTATTTATGATGCCTCCAGCACTGCTTTTTCAATAGCTTTGGCTATTCAAGGTCTTTCATTCTTCTGAATGAATTCCAGGCTCCCTCCCCCAGCCCCGTTCTGTTAAGAATGTCACTGGTATTTTTGATGGGGGTTGCACTAAACCTGTATATTCTTTTTGGTGGCATGGCCATCTTAACAATATTAATTCTGCCTATCCATGAACATGGGAGGCCTTTCCATCCTGTGGCTTCTCTCTTCAGAATTCTCTAGTATCCATTGTTGAGTTCTTTTTACCTCCTTGGTTAGATTTATACCTAGGAACTTCTTTCTCTCTCTTTTTTTCTTTAAAGGCAATTTTTTTTTTAGTTTATTTATTTACTTATTTTAGTTGTAGATGGACACAATACCTTTATTTTGTTTATTTATTTTTACGTGGTGCTGGGGATTGAACCCAGTGCCTCCCATGCGCCAGGCAAGCGCTCTACCACTGAGCCACAACC
Source organism: Ictidomys tridecemlineatus (assembly GCF_052094955.1). Taxonomy (NCBI): domain Eukaryota; kingdom Metazoa; phylum Chordata; class Mammalia; order Rodentia; family Sciuridae; genus Ictidomys; species Ictidomys tridecemlineatus. The sequence goes on from NC_135489.1 coordinate 725,580, forward strand.
CCAGCCCTTAAATGCAACTTTGAATACAATTGTTTTACTGACTTTTTGGCAGATTTGTTAACTATTGATTTTCATATGTTGATTTTGTAATCTGCTACATTGTCAACTTTATTAGTTATAGCAATCTTTTGTGGAGTTTTTTTTTGGATCTTCTAGGTATAGAAAAATATAATCTGCAAACAGTGATAAATAATTTGACTTCTTCCTTTCCTGTTTTTATCCCCATTATTTCCTCATCTTGCCACACTGACCTGGTTAGAATTTTTAGCACTACGTTAAATAGACTATTCCAGATTTTAAAGGAAATGCTTTCAGCTTTTCCCCATTTTCTATGAAGTTGGCTTTGGTTTTTTTTTTTTAATATACCCTTTATGATGTTGAGGTATATTCCTTCTATTCCTAGTTTCTTTGGTGTTTTTTTGTTTGTTTTTACATCATGATTGGTTGCTGAATTATGTCAAAGGTCTTGTTGCATCTATTGAGACGAGCAAGTGATTCCGTCCTTGATTCTATTTATGTGATGAATTACATTTATTGACTTGTAAATATTCAAACATCCTTGTACCTCTGGAATAAAACCAATTTGGTCATGATGTACAATCTTCTTGCTATTTTGTTAAACACAATTTTCTAATATTTTATCAAGTATTTTTGTTATCTAAGTTCACCTGGGATATTGGTCTGTAATTTTCTTTCCTTGAAATGTCTTTATCTGGTTTTGGTATGAGAGTGATATCGGCTTCATAGAGTGAATGGAAGTGTTCTATCCCTTTCTATTTCATGAAATAATTTGAAGAGTATTGGCATTACTTCTTTAAGGGTTTGGTAGAATGCAGCCGAGAATCCAACTGTCCTGAGCTTTTCTTTGTTGGAAGGTTATTTTTTTTTATTACTAATTTTATCTCATTACAAGTTACTGGTTTAGGGTTTCTATGTCCTCTTGATTCAGTTTTGGCAGATCACATGTCTAGATATGCATCCATTTCTTCTAGGTCTTTCAATTTATTGGAGTACAAGGTTTCAAAATAGTCCCTAATGTTCTGCTGAATTCCTAAGATGTCTGTGGTGATTTCTCCTTTTTCATCTCTAATTTTATTAAATTGTTTTTTTCTCCCTTTTTCTTTTGGTTAGTTTGACTAAGCGCTTATGAATCTTGTTTATCTTTTCAAAGAAACAACTCCTTGCTTCATTAATCCTTTGTATCTTTTTTTTTTAATTCTCAAGTTCGTTGATTTCAGCTCTGAACTTAATTATTTCCTTTCTTCTACTGGTTTTGGAATTGGTTTGTTCTTCTTTTTCAAGGGCCTTGAGACACATTTTTAGGTTATTTGGGATCTTTCTGATTTTCATAGCTATAAACTTTTCTCTTAAAATTGCCTTTATAGTGTCCCAGAGGATCTGAAATGTTGTATCAGTATTCCCATTTGAGCCTAAGAATTTTTATTTATTTATTTTTTAATTTTTTTTAAAAAATATTTTTTAGTTGTCAATGGATCTTTTATTTTATTTATTTATTTATACATGGTGCTGAGGATCAAACCCAGGGCCTCACACATGCCAGGCAAGCGCTCTACCACTGAGCCACTACTGTAGCCCCAAGTCTAAGAATTTTTAAATTTCTCCTATCATCTTTTCATCATCCAATAGAGTACTGTTCAATCTCCATGTGTTTATATAGTTTCTATAGGGTTTGGTTCTATTGATTTCTAATTTCATTCCATTATGATATGATAATATGCAAGGGATTATATAAATTTTTTTTGTACTGAGCAAATGAATTAAAAAAATTACAGTGAGTTGGGTGGGCTACAGAATGCTATAGCTGAATGGTGAGAAAAGGAGAGCAATCATGCCCCCGACGAAGGCTGTCACAAGCCCTGTGATGACTCACATGTTCAGGAAGTATCTTGCATCTCTACAGCAGTAACAGACATACAGTGATAGGCAGTCAGGCAGTGAAGACAACTGACTTAGGGATTTGGGCCTTTAGAACTAGGCATGGGCAGGGATCCTGAACTTCCTGGGGTGTACTGATTAACAGTTCAGTTAACCAACTCTGCACACCACAGACCCCAAACCACAGGCAGGCACTTGTCACCCCTATCATCTCTTAGGAAGCTGTATGTGGGATGTCTACCTCCAATAAAGCCAGGTATAGCATCTGATGAAGAGATGTTTGTCTATAGGTAAATAAAAATTATTAAAATATCCAGATTTTCTGAAAATACCTTTTTAATTCATCCAGCTTATTGGATCTGATGCCCACTATTAAATCTGTAGGCTGCAGTGGCAGGAAGGGCTGGGGAAGAAGCCTGGGGTCCAATACTACCCACTCAGACACTCATGAGCTATGTCCTTCCCAGTGTCCAGTTCAGCGACTTCCAGGGTTGGGCTATGTAGACGAGGGAGGGGACTGTTGCTGTACCACAGAGGAGGGCTGAGCTTGTTCTCCTGGGATACCACATCAGGATCTAATTCAGGTCTGTGTTTAGAGGGAAGAGGCCCATCACTGCCACACCTCCCTTCATCCAGAAGGTTATTTTTTTTCTGTGTGTTAATATGTGTGAATACTCTGATATTTCAATTTTGTAGAATGGTGCTTTCTTTAATATGATCAATGTAGAGTGTTTTCCTTGCACAACTGGAGAACACAAGTTTGCAGCCAAGAAGCCAACTCCAGGTTCTGCTTGCAACAAAAAGCATAGAAACCCAGGCCCCTGGAGTGATTGCTTTGCTTTGTTTCTTAATACACTGAAAGGATTCTGATTACAACAGTTTACAGCAAAGACACCACAAAGGGTCAAAAGATTTATCTATGAAACAAAGCACAATGCTGAGAAAATAAATGTACATAGGATTTTTAATAAAGTTATCTTTGTGAAAAACAATCTGACATTATCTGTCTGCTGCGAGACATTTATTGATTTGACCTCATAAAGCTAAATAAATTAAACAAGTATTTTACAATTAATTGCACATCATTATGACCAAAAGTAATTTTTATGGCATTTTACTAGGTCTTCAGGGAGTTTAATTTATTCATGTCCCTGATTAAATCAAAGTGCCCTGAAGGAGATATTGATTCATATTGCCAATATCATGCGAACACTGGGTGTGGTCACTGCACTGACAGGAGAGCTCTGAGCAGCAGAACAACATGTAAACAGGGAAAAGGGCTGTACTTGCCGTTATAACTGGTCTGGCTTTACTCAGAAACCCAGCTATCAATTAAAATGTAAACTTAACACATTGTAGACTCTCATTCAATTTAATATAGGCTTACTGGTGTTTGTACATTATTTTCTACTTTTAAGTGAACTGACTAGCATAATACTAAAATTCGAATTAAAATCTCCTTGCATATTAACTAGATGTCATATTAAAGCCTAACCTTGTTTAAACACACAGTGCTATTTCACAACTCTCTAGTGAATGACTGATGATGTTTTCTATACTTTCAGTATTACACATAAAATTATTCTCTATAAGGGGCTCCTTGTGCACATCCACATGATTTCACAAACAAAACAGCAATAGTTAATTGTATAGAAAGCCTCATAATTAACTAGGGCCTTATCCTTTTAGCTTAACCAGTATGAGAACCATGACTACTGAGAACAATTTGGTGGGAAATGACAACACCCCTGGTAACCTTCCAGGACCTGGTCTGACATCTCTGTACCTTGACCTACTCCAATGACACCAGTGTCTCCCAAGCTGTGGGGAGGAGACAATTTTTCGGTCATCTCATGTTTCCTAAGTTCCACGAACATGTGTGGCTGCACAGTGCCAAGCGTGGCCCACTTACCTCCTCTTCCAGCCAGTCATTGTACTGGACGATGGAGGACATAGCAACGTCAGCACCCTTCATGTAGAATGTGATTTCTGCTGTGGACTCATCCTGTATGGAGTGAAAATACACTGTTGGGCTATCTAGCTCCTTGCAAATAACTGCTGGTCTAATAGAAAATGCACCGAAAAAAAAAAACAAAAACAACTCTTAAGAATGCCTTCCCTGTGGGAAGCTGCTTGCTTTCCAAGTGACAGGCGCCTTTACATGCAATGCAGTAAGAATCGGGAAAATCACTGCACACTTGAGATGCTGGGAGGAAATTTTTGAAATAAATTCTGTTAATGAATATATGACTTGGGCTATACTGTAAGCATCAAAGTCTGATCAAATGCTTTCTTGTTTAACAAACTTCCAAATATTTTTAATTGTTATTTGCTAAGAAAAGCTGAACACAGGTACATATAGAAACTTTAAGGTTAAAAATCATTATTAAGTTCAATTTTTTGTTATGCTACTTTTGTTAAACACAAAACAACTAGCTGATTTTGAAAATTAGTAACATCTTTTACTTATTCTCCCTTAGCAGTGTTAGGAACAGATGTTTCACATCACCAGGTATTTTATGTCATTATGGCCACTCTGGTGTCTCACTCATAAATTATTAGTTTAGATTTTGTTTTATTTTTTAAAAAACCATAACAAGCACAAAGCGAATACGTACTTAACTTTAACCTTTTTTGTGGAGAGGGAGGATTTTGTATCTGCTTTAAAAGATTAAAAGAGGAACCGCTCAAGCTGTCCACACCAAGCACACTGAAGTGTCTCTGGGCCCAGCACAAGTGGCAGCATACCCTGACGATGATGCCCATCCGCTTGCTCTCCGAGGTGAAGGGGAACACCTGCAGGATGCAGTAGGTCAGGACCTGGCCGCCAGGTGTCTTCAGCTGCATGGAGGTGAGGTCCCTGCTGACCAGAGTGAGCCCGACACTTTCTGTCCACCGCACCAGTGCGACCTGAAGAGACCATAGTGTGAGGTCTGACTGCCTTGGGGATGCTGTGCCCAGAGGACATGGTACCTTGCATGCAAAGTGTCCCCAGACACATGAAGGCAGAGAAACTGCAGTGTCTAGAACTTTGCATTTCTGTGCCATATTACATACAGGTGAGCAATAAGCAATGTGGAAGAAAGTCCCTTGGCCTGCTGTGTAACATGGTCCATTATGCACCATAAAGGCTTCCTTTGGTACTCTGTGTCGATGAGCTCCCTACAGCTAGTCATGTTTAAACCCTAGAAGGAAGCAAGTAATCTGAATTTTGTTTATCTCTATTTTTTCCAACATGAGAGAGAAACTGGTGTCTGACCAACTACATGAAATTGTCTACGAGGAATATCTTCCGACCTGAAGGGAACGAAAAGCCGGAGCCTGCAGATCAGGCCTGTAGAGGGCAGCCTGGGCTCTGAGTCTGACCAGGCTAGCCAGTAGCTCCGCATAGTCTCTTCACCTCACCAGTTCAATTCCAGCTCTGCCAGGTGGAAATATGCTTCTGCAACCTGTCCTAAGGCTGAAGAAATGTAAGCTGAGTCTTTGGTGTGTGTAGGTACTAAACAATAGGAGCTGCTCTTACTTATTCTTACTTAGAGTTACTTTAATAACTTATTAAAATTAAAAACTCATAAGAAGATATTTTCTAAAGTTAATAATGTATGTTAAGTATTTTATGACAATCAAGCACTTTCTGGAAAAGAATATCTTTCTGAGGAGCCTTATCACGGGACAGCAGGTCAGTTAATGACATACCAAGCTTGGCAGCAGCAGAGAGAATGTTACCCAACAGGAACACCCTCTGCAATGAACATGCTGCCAGAGTTGGAGACTGTCACAGCATGCCCACAAGACCAGCTCTGTGCTCTGCAGCTTCCCAAGGTTGGGCACCCTTCACCTTTGCTCTGAAGGCACAGCCTTGTCACTGGCCAGCAATGTCACAGCTCCCAGGGCCTGACAGGGTGGGTCCCTCGGGGCTCAAGTCTCTCAGAGGCAGGGTGAGCTCACCCCTGCTTTCAAGTCTCATTGCCACCTATGCTGTTAGGATCTCATTTTGGATTTTGAGACGTAAGTCATCTCAGGGACATTTAAAATTCTGGCTGTGTTAAGGATGTTATCAATTGAATCTTAATATCTGGTGACGCTTTGGAAAAAATCTTAGCAGCTCTGGTTCCGAGGCTGACTGCTCAGGTTAGGATTCTGGAGCAGGCAATGCCTGCATCCCTATAATCTTGGTGCCTTGAGTGTATGGTGGCCAGGTTCAGGAGGACAAGAGACCAACACCAGCAGAATGGTCAGTGGATGTTCAGAGCACTGAGCTGTGTACTCAACCCTTGCTCACACGTCCCACTTGATATGTTCTCTTGGACAGATCAGGAAATCATTTTTAAAATCAGGTTTTCTAATAACTTGCCACAAACCCAACTGCAGGATACTTCCAGTAAGATTTCCAGAGATGGGATGCTTTCAGTGCTGGGAGTGTGTGCGGCATAGGGCAGGGAGAGTGAGGGACAGTGGGAAAAAGCAATCGAGCACTTCCCAGGACTGCTGACGGCTTGGGGCAGAGTGTAGGAGCATAGCCAAAGACTAGGGTGCCAAACGCCTGTCCCAGGCAGTGGGAGGAAGCTCCTCTGCTCTCCCTGGGCTATCCACTGCTTCACTGGGCCAACACTCACTTCCTGAACACTGCTTAGGGTCTCGTAAGGGAACAAACTGGATAAGGTTAGCATAGGGTTGGTATCCTATTGTTGTAGGATAATAAAGATACATAAAAATGAATGCATTTTAAAATTACTAGTTATAAATTGAATGTAGTTGCTGGAGCAGAGATAAAACTACCTCTTATAATATTCTGATATTTTAAAAAAAGTTTACATAGTGGAGTTAGCCTATGGTAAATGGAATAGAATAATTCTAGAAATTCACGATTGAGAGTGAAATTATAATGGTCTAATATTTTTATTTCAGTTACAAAGTCAAAAATACATTTCTCTAAAAAAGGCAAGGGATGGGGAACCAAACAGCCTTTCTCCATCTGAGTTCTTCAGAAAACAGAACAAAATTTGGGGTACCAGTTGTTGTTCCCAAGTAGAATACTAGTCCTGCCCTAGATACAAGGAGGGCGCTAACCCACTGCACACCAGCCACGCCTGCATCACCAGGGCCACCTCCTGGAACCACAGGGCTTGGGGGTGTGGCTCCATGGCCTCATCTGCTGTACTCCTCTCTGGTCCATGCAGAAACCTGAGTTGCTGAGCACAACTTAAGGACCTGCTTTCTGCAACAGCAATGGCCATGCAGTGTCTGAATTCTTTCTCGGCTTGAACTGTTTAGAAAAATATTATGTTTAAAGTAATAAAAATCTTCACCTAGCTGATATTAGAAAGCCAAGTAAGGAGATTTAACTGCACAGAATATTATTATTTTATTAAGAGCAACACAATGAGATTAAGCAATCAGCCTTTTTATTTATGAGAGGAGCATTATGTCTCTTTAATAACCTGCATGTAAGGCCAGGACACCTGAGTGCACCGGCTGTAGCCCCAGTACTGGCCTGAGAGTTAAACTCTGGGAAAGAATATAACCTTGACCTGATCTGCTTAATACCCATGTCCTTACACAGGTGGTGGCTCTTGGATGTGGAGAGGGTACTCAACAGGCTGGAATGTGAAGCCCAAGGAGGCAGGACAGGACATGAAGCCTGGACTCAGCCTCCTGGTGTATTCTGGGCAAGTTGAGTCACACTGAAGTGCAGCCTACTGACAGCAGGCTGCTCTGAGAGGACTGGAACTTCACCTTATCAGCTCCAAGCTCCCCGCTCTTCATACGTAACAGATACTTCTCCCTTTTGTGGAAAATAAGTGAAATCAGCAAATTTTGTCCATTTTGATGATCTCAGTAATATCTCTGTGTACTCTTTCCAGAAGAGAAATCATACAAACAGTAACAGATGGCATGCTTAATGCTTCTCAAATGCTGTGGAAAACCACAAGTTCTCAAGTCCTGCGAGCCGGTGGTGAAGGGCTTACCCTCTATGCAGGCAGTGACAAAGCCCGCAGGTCACAGTAGCCAGGAGGCCATCATCTCCCGGTGGCAGGGATGCAAGGGCTAGAAACTCCTACTTGCAGGACTTGGCTGGGCTGCAGGAATGTGTGCCCTTGAGAATATCAGATGGCTTCCTGTACCCTAGGTTTTGGGTATAGGAAGTGTGCCATACAGCAGCAGCAACATGTGCCTATCCTCTCAGCACTGGTGTCCCCTGCTGGCTAAGGCTGTGCTAAATGCCAACTGGCCCATCACCAGTGCCGAGAGGATAGGAACTGGAATCGGAACTCTACTCTGAGCCTCTAGGGTGTTACTAAGAGACTCAAGTGTACCAAGAGGCTAAAATCATCTGTGATGATCCAGTACTATACTTGAGCACATCAACAACACATTCCAAATTACAGTTTTGAAAAAAACCACAAGGATGACAACAGAACCGACTCTGCCAGGAGGGAGGAGAGCACACCTGAAATGAGATGGAAATGCTACACGTTTTTCCGGTACGACTTCTTCAGAAACTGCAAATGACCCAATACTCCCAAGGTTAATTTTCAATTTGCACAGTGAAAGGTTCCCATTATGCTGTGACCTATAAATTGTACCTTTCCACAGACAGCCTATCATCTCTGGGTGCCCCACTGAAGTCAGACCCAGGCATTCTATATTTGGTGACTACATCTGTTTATTGTTTAGTTTACGCTTGGTTTCACACCCCTTTGAGTTAGCAGCTTATAGGAAAAATCCTACACCTAGCGCAGTGTTCCATCCAAACGTCTTTAATCAGCAATCATTTTGAGGATTAACTCTATATAATGCCAACCAGAAAAAAAAGTATTCAAGTTTTTCACAAGAGAGATGCATTAATTACTATCCTAATTTAACTGGCTTGGTGTTGGGCAGAAAAGTAAATGGCAGCATGTAAAAAAGTGGATGTGTAACCAATGTGAATCTGCAATATGTATACTGGGTAAAAATGGGAGTTCATAATCTGCTTGAATCAAATGTATGAAATATGGGCTGGGGATGTGGCTCAAGCGGTAGCGCGCTCGCCTGGCATGCGTGCGGCCCGGGTTCGATCCTCAGCACCACATGCCAACAAAGATGTTGTGTCCGCCGAAAACTGAAAAATAAATATTAAAAATTCTCTCTCTCTCTCACTCTCTCTCCTCTTTCACTCTCTCTTTTAAAAAAATGTATGAAATATGATATGTCAAGAGCTTTGTAATGTTTTGAACAACTAATAATAATAAAAAAAATACTTCTGGATTAAGCATATAAAGAAGTAACCTCAGAGGAGGACCAGGGATACCTTCAAAGCTGCTGCTATGAATTCATGCCCGCCTTCAGCATCACACAGGCCTGGCTTCCTTGTGGAAGTCAGGCAGGCTTAGATGCCACATCCTAGGCCAGCTCTAGCAGGTCTGCTGCGCTGGGACTGGCATAGAGTGAATGGGGAGTTGAGGAGTGAGAAGCCTTCTAGAATTCTATGTATGTGAATATATCAGTGGTGTCTTTCTTAGAAGACCCTGAGAAATAAACTATATCCAGTGATGTTAAATACAGAAACAAAAGCAAAGAAAATGTCAATGGCACAGACAGTTTGATTCTATTCCGAGAATTTAAGTGATTAAAATTCACACACTTTTGGGACTGGAGATGTGGCTTAGTGGTACATCCCTCGCCCAGTGTACATGAGGCCCCTGGCCTCAATCACTAGCATTGTGATAAATAAATAATTGATAATAAACTACACGTACATTTCTAAAGCAACGTGTCCAGGGCTGCTCCATCCAGCAATTTCCCCTTCAGCCCACCTGTTTCCCACCTTTGGGCTATCCCACCGAGCTTTTCCTGGGCCTAGTCAGGAAGAAGAGCTAAGGGGAAGAGAGCAGGAGAACACAGCAAGCCTAGGACATGTAAAGAAGACAGAAGGCCTCGCTTCTTGGTACACCAGGACACCCCGCTATGGCCCCTTCTCCCTCTTGGGGAGAAGGTAACATGTTACCCCCTTTTAAATGAATCCTGCTTTATGTGCTTGCCTTGGCGTGTTCCTCTAAGGCTATACCTTCAACATGTGAGGGAGCAGGACTGGTCACCGGTAACCAATGGTATCAACGATAAAGAACACCCCAGGAAAGTCCTAAGCAGGTCTTGGTGAAAGGGCAGTTTGGAACACTCACTCTTGCCAGAATAGCGATGGAATGGTGATGAAATCTGTGTGCTCCATCTTAACATTATTCCCATTTCAGAGGACAAAAGTAAAAGAAGACACAATCCTGGACTGTGCTCCTAGCTCTGCTAAGGAAATGTCACCAAATGACCTTGTAAGGTCTGAAATCATGCCACATGTGCAATTACACTATAGTCTTACATTACAGAATGACAAGATGGAATAGCAGGAAGAGAAAAACTGCTTCAGCCATCACTGTGAAATCATTACAAAAAAGGACCGAGAGCTTTAGAAAAATTCAACACTTATTTGGTAGTTTTTTTTTCAGGGTGGACACATCAGTGTGTTCTCAAGTTATCAGTAAGATCTGAGCAAAGAGCAGGTTATATTTTTAAAAACTTAAAAACCATAGTTTGCTCAGATGGCCTCAGTTTTGTAACAGTGGTCAAATTTATGTTTTGAATATAGTCCTTGCTGCTCTATTTACTTTTTAAAAATTTTAAAATATATTTTTTAGTTGCCAAGGATCTTTTTATTTTATTTTTTAAAATTTATATGTGGTTCTGAGGATTAAACCTTGGGTCTCACACATGCCAGGCAAGTGCTCTACCACTGAGCCACAACCCCAGTCCAACAACCCTTTTAAAATGGACATATTTCTTTCTCTTCCTCTTTCCCTGCTCCTCCTTAATCTCTCCCCATCCCTAATCTCAGGGGAAACAGGATTACCTTTCTTCCCCATCCTAGGCAGAGTTACCTGTCCTTGAGCACACACCCACCACAGGAACAAGTAATCCATATCTTGGGGACAGCACCAGAAGCTCTCAAAAATGACAATCTCCCAAATTAACAGTGAAATTGCAACTCCAACAGAGAGCATGTGGAATGTAGCCTTTGAGTCCCCTCTTTAAAAGCCCCTTGTTCCTGCTGATGGGAAGAATCACAGCCTCTGGGACAGGAGTCCCCGTGTTTCTCCTTTGCTAGCAAAGCAATAAACCTTCTTTTTCCTTTTTCTCAAAATCATGTCCTTGTTATTAGATTGGCATTGGACAAGGACCAAGCTTTTGGCAACAGTTTTCACACAACTCCTCTTTCTGTTCCAGCATTCCATCCAGGATCCATATTTTTTAGAAAATTTCTCAAATTTTCCTTGTATTTTGATGATGTCAAAGTTGTTTTGTGTGTGTGTGTGTGTGTGTGTGTGTGCCCTTTTATTTTTTAAGGCAGAATCTCACTAATTTACCTAGGGCCTTGCTAAATTACTTGCAATCCTACCTGAGGCTCTGAGCTGCTGGGATTGCGGGACTGTGCTGGATGATGATATGACAGTTCGAAAGAACTGTTTGAACGTTCTTCCGTAAAATATCTCTCGATGTGACTCTGTTGATTATCCTCAGGGTTAGCCTGGGTTATGTGTAAAATGGGGAGGAAGACCCCAGAAGTGAAAGGAAGGTGCCCATGACACTCAGAGAGACCAAGAGATCTTTACTGCAGCAGTGTCTGATTAATAGGGAAGAAAGAGAGAGAGAGAGAGAGAAGAAAGAGGGGGAGGGGAGAGAGAGAGGAGAAGAAAGAGGGGGAGGGGGAGAGAGAAAGAGAGAAGAAAGAGGGGGAGGGGGAGAGAGAGAGAGAATCGAGCAAAGCGCAAGAGAGAGAGAACATGCATGCAAGGGTGGGGGGGGGGCAGGAGGAGAGAGTTTTTATACCCAAAATCTAATGGGGTCTCTGGGTCTGGCAAGCTGACTTGTTGGTGTACAGTGATTGGATCATAAGTAGTTGCTAAGGGTGTCATCTTCTGCCTTCAGGGGGAAGGGTCAGATGTGGGTTCCTGTTGCACCAGACGGGTGGAGGTTGAAGGTTCAGTCTTGAGTGGGGTTGAGGGTTCAGACCACCCTGCAGCTAACATTTGTTCAGCCTGCTCCTCAACTAACAAGAACATCTCTTCAGATCTGATCCAGGATGACGCAGCTGCTGGTGTTGGCTCTAGATCACCTGGCTAGGTGTGTCTGTAGCTGTCTCCACTGAAAGTGACTTTTATTTGCCCTGTCCAACACTGTTCTCTTCGACCGAAAGAGTGGGGAACTATACTCCCCTCTTCTGCACAGGAATTCCTCTGCAGCGGGAGATCTATGCGTTCAGTTCAGTTTATTTACAGTCATTTATTCACACCAGTGAGGACTCATTCACACTCATTCTATACTTTGGGTTCTAATCCAATAATGCTTTTCCTACTTTGATGCTTAAGTTGTCCCAGCTCCAGCCACTGGGAGCTTTTTCAGTTGGCTCTAGTGTCCACTGGACATAATCTCAGCAAGGTGGTGGGGTTTTGTCAACTGCTTCTTATTTGGAGCCTTTCTTTATTTTCTGGCACTACCAGATTCTCAAAGTTCACATTGTCACTTGTAACCCAGTCCTAGAACCAGCCACTTCTCCAAGGATCAGAGGCCAAGTGTCTTCTGACTGGGACAGTGGCAGGCTCATCCCCATACACACAGATCTCTCTGGGCACCCTAATACTTCTCTGTATTACATCCCACATGCAGTGTTTTTGTGGCCTATATCCCTATCTCTTTGGTGATATAGTTATTCAAATCTCTTGCCAAGGTTAAACAGTTTTTTTTTTAAAACTGAGTTGAAATTCATGTGTTTTGTTTACCAGTCTTTTACAGATATATGTATTTTGCAAATGATTTCTACAAGTTCGTGGCTTGTCTTCATTTTCTTAAAAATGTCTTTTGAAGAATGTAAGATTTTTATTCTAAAATCGAATTAATCAATTTTTCCTTTTGTTATCTGTACTTTCTGTGTCCTGAGAAATCATTACCTAACTAGCTTAAGGCTACAAATATCTGTCCTAGTTTGCTTCTGTAAACTTTAGTCCTTCAGGTTTTAATCTTAGTTTAAGGTAAGTCCTTGCTTAGCATCTGGATGGCCATCTTAAGAAAAAGTTTTGCTTTCCTGCCCAAGGGCTTTTCTGAGAAAGGCCCTCCACTCCCTCAGACTAACCCCACCTACAACCTCCAGCATTAGGACTCACCTGGCTCTAATCCCTGAGCCTGCCCCATAAAAGTCCCAGGACTCAAGCGTGCTTTGCCTCTCTCCAGCTATGGAGAGACGGCCTTTATTCGTCAGCTCTGACAAACAAACTCTCCTGTGTATCTCAGCCTGGTCTTTCATTTCTTGCTTGCCTATCTCCCAGTTCCTCGCTTTCCTTTCAATGTCCCACTTAAAGTAACTGCTATTGTTGGAAAGAGGCATGGGTGGAAGCTGTTTTGGTATATGGCTGTCCAGTTGTTTTGAGCACTCTTTAAAAGGCGGCCTTTCTGTGTTCAATTCCTTGAGCATCCAGTTTTTAGTTGCTCACACCTAGTATATAAAAATACAACTTATTTTTGTATGTGGACATCATAATGTATACTCTCGGTAAATTCATTTTTAGATCTAAGTAACTTTTGCAGTCTTTGGGATTTTCTATGCAGATGATCACATCATCTACAAAGAAGGGTAGACTCATTGCTCTGCTCCAAGTGGTACACCTTGAACTTCTCCTTTCCTCCTGCTGCTCTGGCCAGGAGCTTGCGTACAATGCAGACTGGTTGGTGTGAGAGGACATCTTTGCCTTGCTCTGCACATTTAAAGAAATCCTGTTTTCCTCCACTGTCATGCTGACCACAGGGCTTTTCACAGATGCTCCTCATGAAGCTGAAGATTTCTCCTTCTCTCCTAATGCACAGAGAGGTTATTTGTTTCAGATGGTGTGACCCTCACCCATGATTTGTGTTTGATGCAACTACAGAACCATGCTGTTGGATATGACCTGCTTATATTTGGTGACAGATGTTTGTACCTGTGTCCCAAGTGGTACTGCAGTCTTTTTTCTACTACCTTCATCTGATTTTGGTATCAGTTTAACAATGGCGGCATAAAATTACCTGAGAAGTGTCTTTTCCCCTTTATGTTTCAGAAGAGTTTGTATAGAATGGGTCTTATTTCCCCATTAATGTGGCAGAATTTACTACTAAAGCCATATGGCCTAGAGTGTCCTTGTGGGAAGGTTTAGAATTAAAATAGAACTGCTATAGTAGAAATGGGATCTGAGGTACCTTAGGGCATTTCAGTGAGCACTGGGGAGCTTTGGGGAAGATGTGCCATCAGCAACACATGGGAACATGCCCTCTGTTCACTCTGGCTCATGAGCTACCTCCCGAGGTAGGGGGTAAGCCACCAAGGCTGGCCCAGTGCTCCTCCCAGTAGTCCTCCTGGTACTAGGGACCCTTCCAGCACGGAATGCAGACCAAGGACTCTCCTGCGGTGCTCAGTGGCACTGGGGATCACAGATGAGCTTGTCTTGTGTTCACTGTAGCAGAAATGGTTGTGGGGCACCTCTGGAGCATGCTCTGGGAACTGCCTTCACATGTGAGCAAAGTGCCTTTCTGGTTTGAATTTACTACCATCAGATATTTCTGAGCTAGTTTTGTTTTGATCAAAAATATTTACTGAATTGTAACATAAATATTTTTTTTCTGGAGTCTCCAATGACCTGATTTGTAAAGTTGTATTAACCACCAAATCCTTCTTATACTCGCTACTTGGTCATAACATATTATTCATTTAATATTCCTTAAGATTTAACTCAATATTGTCTTTTAGGATTTCTACCTCTATTCATAAGAGTCATCTGTAAATTTCTTTCTAGTAATGTATATATAATTACACTTACACACACACACACATAATCTTGGTAAGACTTCAGGGTTAGGATGAAGGTGGCTTCCTAGGATGAGCTGGATGGCTCTGGAAACTTCTTGCTCCACAAAGTTGTTTACAGTGTAGCACTTATTTGTGGCTCAAAACCATTGACCTATAAAACTGTTGATTCTAAAGCTGTTTTGATTTCTGAAATTCTTCTCTGGTCTCTTCAGGTTTCTTTAGACCCAAATTTGCTAATTCATATTTTTCTAGGACTATTTATTCTACTGAGATTTTTGTATTCAGGTTTGTTTCACTTGCCATTTTTTAAAATACATTTTTCAAATTTTTAGTTATCTTTTAACAATATTTTTATTTTGTTTACTTATTTTTATGTAGTGCTGAGGATCAAACCCAGGGCCTCACATGTGTGAAGCAAGCGCTCTGCCACTGAACCACAAACCAGCCCTCACCTGCCATTTTTACCAACGATTTTCCAATTTCATCAGCCTGTCAAAGAACTAGCTTCTGAACAGCTGCTTTCTCAATGTCACTTGCTGTTTTTCTCTCTTTGTTCTTGTCTTTTTTTTTCTCCCTATCACTGGTTGGATGCAAAGTCAAATGTTCCCCTTTCTTGGTGGACTGCAAAGCATTCCCCATGCAGAGGAACTGAAGCCTCCCTGGCTACCCCTCGCCCTGGACGCCCCTTGGTGCTTGCTGAGAGCTTTCCATCAGGGCCTCTGGACAGCAGCCCACTTCACAGGCTCTGCTTAGGTCACCCTTCTCTGTGCCTGGCCAGACTGCACACTGCGTGTGGTGTCTTTTAACAGGATACACAGAGGAGTGTGTGGCAACTCCCAGGTCTGGCTCAGAAGGCCTCTGGCTGCTTATTCTTCCAGTCAGCACAGCCCTTGCATTTGGGAGCTGAGTGAACATCCCCGTCCCCAATCCCTGCTCCTTTTTGGGTGGTACTGGGAATAGAACTCAGGACCTAGACATGCTAGGCAAGCACTCCTGTCACTGTGCCACAACCCTGGCCCCTTTGCCTTTTGTCTGGGTGATGTCAGGGATGCCAGAGGCCACCCCACTGGACACACAGTGGCCAAGCCTGTCTTGTACTCAAGCATGGCTTTCTGGTGAGACTGAGGTTCTAGCCCTGTTACTTGGCTGATCTGTTTAGACAATGTTGTTAAGTACTCAAAACACTGGGAGAGTGGCTTATCAAACAGTCATCAAGTGCATCTATATTAGAATGGAATTCACTGCTGCCTGACATAACAGGACATCATCCCTGGGATATTTTTCTCTGAAACATAAAATAACAGCTGAGAACATTGAGGCTTACTGTATTTCAAATGCTATTTCTCTGAGTACTGAGATTTTAGAAGTTTCTGAAACATTATGTGATCACTGATAATAAATCAAAGGTAAACCAATAACTAAAATGTGTGAAAAAAGCCTTGCTGGGTGCGATGGCACACACCTGTAATCCCAGCAGCTCAGGAGGCTGAGGCAGGAGGATGGTGAGTTCAAAGCCAGCCTCAACAACTTAGCAAGACCCTAAGCAACTCAGTGAGATGCTGTGTCTAAATAAATAAATTACCAAACAGGGCTGGGGATGTGGCCCAGTGGTTCAGTGCCCCTGAGTTCAATCCCTGGTACCAAAAAAAAAAAAAAAAAAAAAAAAAAAACCTTCTCATGTGAGAGCCTGAGCTGTCTCCTTCTCCACAGGCCAATGGGCAGCTGGGCCCAACTCTGTGTTTCCACAGTCAGTCACACTGAGCGAGCAGTGCAGAAAGGTACAACCAAGAGTCACTTCACATGGAGGAAGTAAAACATGGAGCAAGATTTTATCAATTTTCCTCTGTAATTCCATTATCCAGAACCTTCTGTGCAATTATTCTTGAAAAGCCTAGCAGAATTTCCCTTATCATATTAGCAATTATATACATGTGGCTGCCAGCTCTGCTCTGAGAATACATTTTTACTATGTACTTTATAAATCATAATTTAATCACTGACAACTCATCATTTTTGATTGTGGTTATCACAATCGTTGTTCTAATTTAATGGGATTATTAACTTAAAATGCAATCTGATCATCTGGAAAAGCTGCTGATCGATATTCACAGACAGGCCACGTAGTATTTACTCTCCACTGGTCCTGAAGGTCGCAGAGTGAAGGCTTTGTGCCACTGACAGTGATTTGCGCCTCACAAATATATTGACAGACACCACAATTAGTCTTGCTTCAATGGGCACACACAATAAAATGAATTAAAAAATACAGCACGCCCCATATATTAGCACTGACTTCTGTAAATCCAAAAGCAATGCTATTAGGATGTAATGTTCCTCTAATTTTAAGTAACCCACTTGTGGTTTGTCATTAATTCTAGCTGATTCTTGCACATCAGTGCTGAAGCAAGGCAACGATAGCCACATTTTGGCATAATATTTAAACGCAGAACTTACTGCTGAGAAGACATGGAGCCACAGTGGGGAAAAGGGTGCTATAGAGCCAGGCGGACATTAAAATCCACAGCCAACCTGCTTGGACCAGAGCAGCAGAGTCTCTGCAAATCTGTCCTACTAGGCCCCGGTCCTTGGAGGACCTGAGCTAAAGTCCTTCATGATCACATAAGACATGTATGTACTCCACACAGGCTTACTGCAACTGCACGGGATGGGTGTGCCAACCAGAGGGACTGGCTGTAAATCAGGAAGGAATTTCCAGGGAGCACTTGACATCTCTCGGCTGGGGCTATGCTGAGCCTGGAGAGAGACAAACGACAGGAAGCAGAACCTTCTGCTCTCCTAGAGAAAATGAAATATTGATCCCTTATCATAAGAAACAATGGGCAGGGCATAAGCAGCCTCCCATCCTGAACACCACAAGGCTGTCCACACAGACACCAGCGCGACTCTCTGCACACCTCCAGCGTCCCGGTACTCACACCACTGCAAGCAAGGACCTTTGCACTTATGATGAATTCCTCCAGAATTCCATTATTTGTTTAATAAAAATTCATCTGTGTGCATGTGTAGGTAAGATAAAAGATCCTTTCTGCTTCTAGGAAAATGGGAAGCAAGGCTGCATACACTGTGAAGAACAGCCAACGGTGGCAGCCAGAGACTCAAAACACCAGGGCATTCTGCCTAACAAATGACACTCTTTCTCTGGATGAGATGACACTGGCACCATAACCAAGAGGGCTGTAAGAGTGTGGCGTTGATAAGGAATGCATGGAACTAGTCAGGTCTCTTAAATGATGCTGCAGCTTATTAACCATATATGTTGTGATAGGTCAAAGCTGAGGTTAAACAGAAAACATCAATCGAACCATTTCCCTAAATAAAGCTCCAGGGTGCAATATTCTAAGCACTTTATTCAATAAAAAATGCTTTTAAAACAGTACTTGGGTGATTGGGAAACATTGCTATCATCCGTCAACCTAACTGCAGCAAAGTTCAATAAGCTAAATAATGAACCATTTAGATTATTTTCCTGAGGCTTTGGGGATTTGCAAACATTGCATCAATACAGCTCTTTAAAAATTATGATGAAGTTTACTGTTTTCATTTTCAAATTTAAAATATATATCAGGGATTTAAAAAAATTACTTAATGTTCTGCAACTTTCAATAACTGTCCAATTTCCAAACAGGTCAAAAAAGTTACATATAAGATTAATAAATTTCATGTTATAACTTCTCTAAATTTTTAGTAATTTTTGAATCAATGAAACCTCTATTGCAAATTCCTAGGTTAAGGTTTAAAAGGTATTATGATATGTAAAAACTTTAAAAAAAGTCCCACATACTTTTAACAAAATTTGAATTTTTGGCAGGAAATAAGGTAAACCCACAGTGCATTTTTTTTTAAGTTGTAGTTGGACATAATACCTTTGTTTTATTTATTTATTTTTATGTGGTGCTGAGGCTTGAACCCAGCACCTCGCACGTGCTAGGCGAATACTTTACAACTGAGCCACAACCCCAGCCCCCACAGTGCAGTATTTTAAAATCTTCAATGTCATGCTCCTTGGAAGGTCTCCGGCCCCAGTGCCTGACACTACAGCCAGGAAGTAGCTCTTCGCCAACGTGGGATCATGTGAGTGAGAACCTCTAGTCGCTCGGCAACAGCACATACAGAGAAGAGTCGCTGCAGTGAAAGCACTCAGCCCTGTCTTCACAGGAAAAGGCTTTCTTCCCTTCAAAAGGCAGTTATAACTTCTGTCTCAAAGCCTTTGCCCACATCTGTCTCAAAGTCTTTGCCAAGAAGGTGGCACCTGGTGGCCCTCAGCCAAGAAGATGGCACTTGGTGAGTCCTGTATGTTTACCCACGCAGCCTGTCAGTTCTGGGTCCCCACTCTGCTCCTGGTTATGGAGACATGGTGTTCTCCTAAGTTCCCTACCACTGAACAACAGACCTTGACACACACACGATCCCACAAGTTGTACTGAAACAGCTACCAGAGATTGGGCGGATTCACTGATCGACATGACTCAGGAGACAAGGGGGGCTGTGGCAGAGGGGACCTAAACGCTGGGCCATCAGCTGCAGGGCTGAGAAGAGTCGCTGCAGTGAAAGCAGGAGCAAGGGATGCTGCTCAGTCCCATACCCCAGCTTCCCCTCTTTCCACTCTGGAGCCTCTGGGAAATCCCAACAGTTCAACAAACCCCAGTTATCGCAGATTGTGTCGGTGTCCTCTGAGAAGAAAGACCCGGTTCCTCGTCAGTTTCATTATGTACCACAAGGACAAACGCCTTCTCAACTTTGGATGTGCCTTGCCACACTTCAGGAATCAGCTCCTGTTGAACTTCCAGTGCTGTGGCTTGTTTCAAAGACAGCAGTGACATTCGCTTTGTGAAGTATCACAAATCTGCTGGTACACTTAGGCTTTCATTTCACTACTCCTTATCATTATGTGCCAGAAAAAGGCAACTGGGGCCATAAGTCTTAAATCCCACGGACCAACTTCAGGAGGAACCACGAAGAGCCACTACCTCCAGAAGTACTGGAGAACCTTAGAACACCAGAAGAGGGTGACACGTCTTCAAGACCACCCATTTATCTCATATCAGCATCAGTCTTCAACCTGACGGCAAGCTCAGAGAACGATCTGCAGGACACAGCTCCTCATCTCTGGACAGCTGCCAGCCCCACACCTCTCAAGAATGACTGGCGCTGGTGGAGTCAGGTGCTAGTGTGTGTATGTGTTAAAAGATGATTTACTAAGGGAAAAGCCTAGGCACCCACCTGTCTGCATCCAGACAGAACTGAGAACTCTGCTGACATGAAACCCCATCCTGCCCCAGGAGAGACACAGTCACAGCGCCCTTGTGGAGAAAGGAAATGATGGCACTGTTTTCTTCTAACCCAAACAAGTAGAACCCTTCTGTTTCCAGAGCCTGCAGGAGATAAGGGAGACCTGATTCTGGGTGACGTTCTACCCCTGGTGGGGCCCTCCGCACCGGGAAGGAGTGGGGCTCCCTCTCCATTCTCTGTGCACAAACATCTGCTCACTCCCATCTTCCTGGGGTGGGGAACTTGTTCTGGTTGTTCATGAAGACCCTTTCCTGACAAGTTTCTCAAGCTGTATCTTCTGTGTGACCGTCACTGGCAAAATAGACGTATGGGTCAAGTGCTGCACTCCGTGGCACACGTACCACCCTCCTTGTGCTCACCTGCTGTCACCCCTCTGGGCAAGGTTCTGCTCTCCTCGGCAGTGTGCTCTCAGGCCTCTCTGTCCTCGATGCCCTGTGCCCCACACTCCTTCAGGTCTGCTGGCTAGCTGTGCAGCAGCCCTGGGGTCAGTGCCCTTTCCTTCTGTGTGGCCTGTCTACTCACTCTGAAGCTTCTCTTTTGTGGCTTTGTGAGGCCGCAGTCTGTACACCGCAGCACCATTCAAACTTATTGGGTTCTGTACATGCACAGAGCTGTGCGCTCATCACAATCGTCAGTTTTAGAACATTTTCTCTCCCTAAAAAGATGTCCTGACCTGTTGCCATCACTCTCTGGCTGTTTCCCGGCACCCTCCTTGTTCTGATGTTTTGTATACATGGAATCGCAGGCCATGTGGCCTCCTGTGACTGAATGTACATTCCCCAGGTTCCGTGCTGCAGCATTCTTTCCAGGACTGGCTGCTCCTCTGCTGTGTGGGCAGACCACCTTCTGCCCCTCCACTTACAGTTGAGGCTGTTTCCACCTGTTGGCTACAATTCTGTGAACACATGTGTTCAAGTGGCTGGGTGTACACGTTCTCATTTTTCTTAGAAAAGTACTGGTGAGACCTGTGATACCTCCACATTTGACAGCCCAGCACTGTGAGGGTGGGTGAGAGGCACACCTTGCTTCTGGACTAAAATGCTTTACAGAGCAGAGACTTCTCCTCTGCAATAAACCTGCTCGCCAGAACCAACAGTCCCCTCTCTTGAGAATACGGGTCTGAGTTCCTCTTTTCACTTTGATTACGGCCATTTTCCCTCCGATTACTCACATATGTGACCCAGTTTGACAAGGGATTTACCCTGATTCCACAGCTGGTCTGACTATTCCATCTCGAGTTCCTCGAGGGCACAGAGTATATACCAAGCTGTACATGAAATATGCTAAGACCGCAGAGGTATTAAAAAAATTTAGTAATGAATCTTACCACTCTAAAAATTATTAAGAATGATGTAAAGGTAGAAAGGTTTAATTTACCTTATTTAAAATTTTTACCATGTCTCTTAAATTTTGAAATTATTTAGATACTAATTTTCTATCTTTTTTAATACTGAGCATTAAATCCAGGGGTGTTTTGTCTCTGAGCTACATCCCCAGTCCTTTTTATTTCTATTCAAGGTCCTGTCAAGTTGCTGGGAGTCTGGTCTTGAACATGCAATCCTCCTGTCTCAATCTCCCGAATCATAGGCGTCAGCCACCACGCCCAGCACGAGTTCTCTTATAGATACACTGTATCTAAATTCTGACAAAATACCTGGATATTTAATATGTAAGTCTGATGATTCATTTGGAGATGAGGAAAAAAACTGGATGACAGAGTGTATAACAGTCCCAAGTTTCAACAGCTTTATGTAGATCTGCCTTTGTCACAAGTTAGTTTATAAAACTCAAAACTCATGTTTTTCTCATGTTATTTCCCGTAATTAATCCTCAGCTACCCTGGGAGGTAGGAACAGTTTAGGACAGAGGAGTGCATGCACTAATCCGGGCAGACAGTTCTTACCTTTGCAGACAGAGCAGTTATGGAGGCTGGGACGCAGTCCTTGCTCCCCATGCCAGAGAGCGCCAGCGCACAGAGGTCAGAGGGCTCTGCACCATGAAAAACTACTTCCTGAAGCAAGAGTTTCTAAGGAGCACAACTCACCTCGTCCGGGCTGGACGCCTGGTAGGTGCGGTTCTCGTCACTGAAGTCTTGGTCTGCCTCGGCAGACTCAGTCTCCCCAGTGACACCAGCCTGGGACTCATACACGGGGGTCACATTGTGGCATAGGGCGATGGCTTTCACTGCCTCGTGGACTCGACTGCTGACACTCTTCCTGACTTTGGGAGTTGAAGACTGGGCTCTTCTTGGTGGGGTTGAACTGGGGTTGTTTCCACCAGTTTGAGGATGAACCTTTAAGATGAAGGATGTTACATAATTATGGGCCAAAAAGAAAACTAGATGCTGACACAGGGATTATTGACACCTGTTATTTTGTAAGCTAAAAGAAATTGCTAGGGTAAGAAGAGTGGTTGTCTGTGTCTTACACAGCTGAGCTACTTTTCTGTCTTAGGAATGTAAAGTGCTTTGGGATTTCTAGGTTGTTGAGCATACCAAGATAGTTGCTATAACTTAAAACCCGACCACTTCTTTTTACTTTACCTCACTTCATCTGTGGCATGACTTTGCTACACCCTGAATAATTCCTGTTCTTTGCTTCTGAACACAGAGCAAGTTAGACAACTAAATGGAATGGCAACGGTGCCACAACATCTTTCTGCTTTCTCAAATAATGCTATGGACGAACTGGTATAAAGCTGAGAGTTGGATGGAGCTTATAACACTCCTCCCTGCATACCACAAGCATACCTGGCTGTACGTCTCTGAACTGGCGCATCAGGTTTGCATCTAATGGTAATGAGATGCAGTCCTGTGAAGTTGTGGGTTCCTTCAGAGGAAATGACCCCTTGTATCTCAAAGCAGCTGCCCACTGTGTGCAGTGACTACGTCTGGCTCTCATCAGACCTAGCAGTGTGAGTGAATTGTCACCCCAAGTGACAACTCCTGTGATTCACCTCCTGCCTGAGCAGCATGTTGCAGAACACTGTCTTAACCCCAATAGGATCTGCACTCATTTCTCCTAGTAACTTCAGACAGTTCATGACAATCTTAAGAAACTGGACTGGGTGTAGAGAGCCACTGAACTTCAAGTCTTCTACTACTTAGTGAGGGTCTACCTGGTGCTCGGCCTGTACTGCCCTTCACTGCCCTCCAGAGCTGCCAGCCCCACACCTGCACTGGGTTCCCAATGCCACTGCCCCTGCAGCAGAGAGGTCCAGCCGCTCCCCTTTTCTGAATTATGCTTACTGATGCCTACACAATCTAATTCCACACAAATTCCATTAAAGACTATGCCCTCCATCACCAAGTGCTTCCAGAGGGGAATGTAACCAGGTTATAAAAGATCTGTGCTGCATTACAGTGGATCTACTAGACCACTGTCATCTCACTAACAAAGCAGAACACAAAACAAAGATGACATCAACTTCACACACAAAGTACTGTGTACAGATAGATAGCTTTTAGTAGAAATAACCTTTAAAGTCCTCTTAGGTATAAACTTTAAATATCTGTCTTTGTAACCATTTTTGATCTTTTCTGCTTTTAACTTTTGCTGTTAAAATGACTTACTTGGAACCACTAAAACCATATTCATGGATAATATAGATTAATTTTAGAAAAACAGATGTATGTAGGCACTACTTCAATATAGACACAGAATTCTAGGGGAGAAGGGAAGCTTTACTCCTTTGTTTCAGATTTCTTTTCTATTAATGAATAATCTATGGCTAGGGATGTGGCTCTCTGGTAGAACACATGCCCAGTATTCATGAGGTGCTAGGGAGCACTGCAAATGAATGAATGAATTAATAAATACAAAGAACACACACACACACACACACACACACGAAAATGTGGCAACCCTCAAAGGTATAATACATGCCGACTGGTAGCAACTCAGAGGAGAGGTTTCCAAATACTAGTACCCACTACCGGCAATGGGATTCTGACCTGTCACAGTGGAGAACTGCAAAGGCAAAGTGCAATTCAGCCTAGTTTGCGCCAAGCCTTCTGGAGAGAATGAGTACATGTGAGACGTTCCCTGGCTCTGGGCTGGGGTCACAAGTTTGGACAACAAGACCTGAGCTCTGACCACCCAGCTAAGCTATGCACTTCTTGAAACCCAAGGCCTGGACTCAAGGTGATATGATTACTGCACTCAGAGCAAACCAACAAACAGGCAGAGAAGTGACCTAAGAAGGGGAAATTCGTAACAGACCACAGTTTTGTACCTGGCATGTTAAATACATGGCCTTGAACCGCTAGGTTTAATTATACTGAATCAGTGACTTCAAAATTATGACAGATAGAAAAAAATCCAAATGAATGAGATTCAAATACTACTTGGGGCCAGGGCTGTGAGAACCTTCCATCTGATCTACACACAGTTTAATGTTAGAAACACATACTGTGAGAAGCAGCCAGACCCAGGAATAGATCACAGAGGTCACATAATTCCTAGCCAGGAGTGGTGGCACAGGCCTGAATCCCAGTGGCTCAGGAGGCTGAGGCAGGAGGATTGCGAGTTCAAAGTCAGTCTCGGCAACTTAGCGAGACCCTATCTCAAAATAAATAAATAAACAGAAATAAAATTAAAAAAGGGGGCTGGGGATGTGGCTCTGTGGTTAAGTGCCTCTGGGTTCATCTCTTGTACAGAAAAAAACAAAAAACAAAAAAAGCACACACAATTCCTGCCGACACCCAGAGAACTCTTGGGAGGTTGTAATTCTTACCAAACCCCAAATCTTTGTCTATTATAGACATGTAATAAATAATTTTCAGATAATAGTATGATTTTTGAGCATCACTTCAAAACATGATGAGAAAGAATAACTATAGAATCCTTTAGGTACTGAAAATTGTTGAGTGTTGAATGATAGGTATATGAGGACTTATAGAACTATATTTTTGTTTAATGAAAAAAGAATTTCTTTAAAATTTTGAGCTCAAGTTTCATTTACTATGTAGAAAAACAAAGGGACTGTTAAGAAACATACTAAAGACAGTTATCTAGTGAGTATTCTTCAAAATTCTGCTTATTGAATTACCCTTTTTAACAAATAATTCACTAAGAAAAAATGTAAGTAATTGATTTAGGCCCTCTATCCCTTTTGTGACTACATTGATAAAGAAATGCTTACTGAAAACTACTTCTGGATTAAAATATTAGAATTAATGATGTAAGTGATACTGTAATAAGATATAACCATCGGAGATATAACACAGGCCCAGTGTAGCTCAACAGGGTCTTAGCTCCTCCCTAGAGAATAGCTCCTGGAGAAATGAATCACGTACCTGTGCATAGGAGCTCAGGACGTGGGTCTGGATCTCATCCATTGTGTCAGCTCCATAGGAGACAGTGCCCAGATGGAGCCGCCTGAATGTCATCTCATTCTGGGTGAGAGTTCCTAGGACAAAAACATAGCACTGCATAAGGAAGGCCTCAGCTCTGGATCTTGGTCTGCACCTGCCTGTTCTCAGAGAGCTAACTGTGCAACCAGGATGTTCCGCTGATGCACCAGGTACCTGCATGCTGTTCTTCTCGCTGTGTTGATGCTGACCGTGGGAGGAGAGGTGCTCCACCTGCAACAGTGGGCAGGGCTCTAGTTAAATGAAGAGCTCTAGGTTCTGCTTCCCAGATCTGTTATATGGCATGAATGCAACTTCTGCCTGTTCGGAAAGAGACAGGCTTAACACCAGGAAGCAGGGTCGCCATCTTCACAGTCACAGTGGAGAGCACAGCTGAGGAAGACACCAATGGGAACCTAGTCGACATGCCCATCAGCTTTAAGACAGCCTATCTTGAAAAATTATGTACTGTTAGGCCAAGGAATAGACACTAGAGATGTGGTGAGTTCTGGGCATACCTTTGTATCACCTGCAAGATAGAACACACTCTCCTTTGGGGAGCTTCGGAAAGACAGCTACCAGGAAGTGCTTATTTACATCAGAGGCATCAAAAGGGATAATCATCAGGACTGTAGAAAAGCTGGGTCATGCATATTTCATGCAATATTCAAAAACACATGAGATGCAAGTGATTTACTTAATGTGTTCACAGAACATAGGAGCTTGACTGCCCTATGAATATGGAAAGAATGTGCAGCAATGAACTACTGTAGAACCCCTTCTTCCCTTGGTGCTTCTGTAGCCATTCAGGAGCTCAGACAGAGATTATGCATGGATGGTGAGGTGGGGAAGCAGCATTGTGAACAGTTATCACAATCAAGAGAGAAGTTTAGGCATAACGTTGTTAGGATGCCCTAAATTGTGTTGTTAGGGTTTGGTAGTTATGTAACCATTTGCCAGGTGATAAACCAACTTTGACACCTGTTTCCTTATTAAAAAACAGCCAAGTTCTATTATTCACATGAAATTTGCTGATGCTTCCATATTTAAGTTTTGAGATTAAATATTAGTATAATAAAATATTCTGGATTTAATGAATAATTTGTCTTTGAAGAGTAATTTATATCACTGCAGGCAGCAGCTAGGTGGGCTGAGATGCTCCTTAGCTGTGTTGGAGGTGCAGTAGGGGGGCTTCCTGGCTCACGGCTGCAGACGCCCTACCAAAGATCTTCTGAACGTACGTGTATGGGCTGCCTTAGTCAGCTTTTCCTCACTGTGAACAAATGCCTGACAAGAACAACTTGGAGGAGAGAAAGTTTCTGTGGGGCTCATAGTTTCAGACTTTCAGTCAGTGGTTATTACTCCTTGGTTCTGGGTCTGAATAAGGCAGAATTTAATGGCAGAGGGACGAAGGAGGAAAGCAGTCATCTCATGGTGGCCAGGAAGCAAGGGGGTGGACTGTGACCTACTCAAGTTATTGCTTGTAATGAATCATGATATACCATTTAATTTGGGGCATCCTTTTTCAGAAATTATTAGAGAAGAAAAATTTGGCTTTTCCAAATGCAATAAGTCTACATGAACAACAAGTATTTCCCCAAACAAAGACACAGGATTACAATCACTCCATTCAGACCACTTTTAGACAAAGATGCTGGGGCTCTGAAGTGTCTACTTTTCTAACCCAGCACTCTGATTACTGTCCTTTTAAAATATTTATTCTTAAGTTTTAGGTAGACAAAATATCTCTATTTTTCATTTATGTGGTGCTGAGGATCAAATCTGGTACCTCGTTCATGCTAGGCGAGCTCTCTACCACTGAGTCACAACCCCAGCCCTGGTTACTGTCCTTGTTAAGTCTGCTGAACATATTTCAGTGCTGAGGCTCTCAACTTCCACAATGCTATTTATTATGCTTTTCTTCTTATCACCCTTTAGAAAAATCTTGAGCGATTCTGTGTATATGGCTCAGAAACGTAGTGCTCATTATCACAGACATATCTAGACAGATGCTAAGATACTCAATGTACTGTTACATATGTACATTTAGTTGAAAATCATCCAAAAGATTACTGATGTTTTAGGTTTGAGCTGTAAAGCTCTATGTTTATTTTATTTATTTTGATGTGGTGCTGAGGATCGAGCCCAGTGTCTCTCAATGTGTGAAGCAGGCTCTCTACCACTAAGCCATGGGCCCAGCCACCTTGTAAAGCTCTAGATTCCTAAAAGCCTTTTATTGGTTGCTTATTCATTCCGAACTGAGAAGAATGAAAGGGAAAACTCAGATTAATTTCTGAAGACTGAGAAACTTAAAATACTACAATTCTAATGTTTACATTTAGGTCTGTGATCTACTCTATTTTGTTTATGATGGAAGGAAGGAATTCAACTTCATTTCTTGCACAGCAACTTTTTTTTTTTTTTTTTTTTTACAGTTTGTTCCTTTTCCCAAGGAATGCTTTGACATCTTTGTCAAAGCCAGCTGACTACAAAACAAACAAACAAAAAGCTTTCCTTATGGCCTCTCAACTCTATCCATCCATCTGTGTCTTTCTTTATGCAGTACCATACTGTCTTGACTGGCTTTGTAGATTTTGAAATTGGAAGCATGAGTCTTCCAACTTTATTCATTTTCTGGATTGTTCGAGCTATCAATGGTCTCTCCTATATCTGCATGCGGTAAAACCAATGGGTCAGCTTGTAGATTCTGGAAAGAAGATAGCTAGGATTTTAACAGGCACCGTGTAGAATCTATGGATCAATTTCGGGAGCTCTGTGGCCATCTTTTTTTTTTTAATATTTATTTTTTACTTGTAGGTGGACACAATATCTTTATTTCATTTTTACATGGTGCTGAGGTTTGAACCCTGTGCCTCATGTGTGCTAGGCAAGTACTCTACCACTGAGCCATGATTCCAGCCCCTCTGTAGCCATCTTAATACATCAAAAAGTATTTCATTTTCTGATGCCATTATAAATGAAACTGCCTTCTTAATTTTATTTTGGATAGCACATTGTTAGTATATAAAATACAATTCATTTTTTATATTGATCTTACATCCTACAAACTCACTATTATTGTTGTTGACATATTTTTAGGGGCTCCCTCTGGATTTCCTATACACAGACCAATCTACACACAAATAGAACCTTTGCAACACGAATGCCACTTCTTTTTTCTTGCCTAGAGTCTTGAGGTTCACAGCAGAACCATCCATAACAGGCAAGAATAAGGAACAACCCAAATGCCCCCCAGACCCCACTCAAAAATGGATACGTAAAATGTGGTATATATCCATATAGGGGAAAGCTATGTGGTCATAAAAAGGAATACTATAGTATGGATGAACTTGCAGACATTCTGCTAAATCAAAGAAGCCAGACACACAGGCCACATGTTGCATGATTCCATCCACATATAATGTCCACACTGGACAAATCCAGGGGTGGAAGCAGACCCAGGTTTGCCCAGGCAGTGGATGGGAGAGGAGGACCAAGAGTGGTTCTAATGCATGCAGCGCTGCTGTCTGAGACAATGAGGGTCTTGGATGGTACTGAGACGTCACAGTTATGCCAAAATGCTACGAGAGTGACACATTCTGTGTTTCTCATCTGCATCAAATGACTATGAATAATTACTTTGCATCTCCTAAAATTGCTAAGTTGCTAATAAAAGATGTTGAAAGCAGTTTAAAACTGATAAAATTCAAATAAGTGACTAGTATATCTCATCAAATACAATTTGGCTTTGTTATTTTGGCATCTCAATTAAGATACTCAACCTTGCAGGGCCAACGAAATTAGAATACTACCAGACATTCCTTTGAGGCACATAGTTTCCTTAAATATTAAGAGGAATTCTGAAAATATTTCACAACTTCTTAGTTTCAGGCTTACTTTGCCCTTTTGTACAATAGTAGATAATATAACAAGATTAAATCAGTTAAGTAAAAAATAAGAGAATTATTTTTCAAATCTTATCTCAAATCTTTTCATGACTTAAACCAGTTAATGATTTCTAAAACTTTTGTCATCTTAATATGACAAAAGGGAATAGGCCCTTAGGCTAGAAATTTTAAAAAAGAAAGAATTAACTTAAAAACAAGATGGTAAGAGAGACTCAAGGGGCTGCGGTTGTAGCTTAGCACTAGAGTGCTTGCCTAGCATGTGTGAGGCCCTGGGTTCAATCCTCAGCACCATATGGAAATAAATAAATAAAATAAAGGTATTTTGTCAGCCACAACTAAAAAATAAATAAATATATATTTTTAAAAAAGACTCCATAGCAGAGAACGGCAACAGGGTGGTTATGATACCAAGTTCCCAGGTTTGTATGGGATTTCTAATGCAAGTGCAGTGGCTCTTTGAAGAAGCACAGGTTTCCTGGACTGCAGTGCACAGAGGAAAACTGATTTCTAAGGTAGAGTCCTGAAGGCACCATTCTCAGGGCAGTGGCAGATGCTACCCTCGCTCGACCAGCAGAGGAGACACCGATTAGACAAGACTCACCAGGCCATAATTTATAAAAAGCAGGCAGGTGACTGTGATATATAAACTAAAGCAACTCTTACCCAGAGGGATACTATTCTCAGGAAGACCTTAGCTAGGCAAATAGCCAAGCATGATCAGTGGTTACATCCAAAGAAACTTACTTAGACCATCCCGTGAATGAAGGGAAACAACTTCTCAAGTGATGAGACCGACTCACCAAACTCTGAAATACGCCTTGGTCTTCACAAATACCTAACATTATTTAAATAAATAGAGTCCACATTACATTCACCGTAGATCAGGCTCTCCTGAAGGCTGAGGTTTCCAGTCACAAGCATCTGTGCAGCTACTGTATGTGTAAGGTATCTCAACTGGTCTAAACACCCTGGAATGTTATGTAGGACCCACACCCAAGCACACACCTCAGTGAATAATGCACCCATCTGACTAGGGATGTGTGCTGTAACTGAAATGTCCTCATTGCCATCACACAGGGGACACTAATAAACACGGCTAACTCCCACTTGTGACGTCTGCAAGCCTTGTTTGTGCTGACGAGCACACATAACACCATGTTCCGCTGCCTTTAGGACAGACTTTGGAAACAGCCTTTCCCTCATGGCAACACTGTCCAGAGAAACACAAGCGACTCAAGTCTGGACAGCACAGAACTTTTAGGAAAGGGATGCTATAGTTAAAATATAAGTCCTAAAAACCTGCTGTTTTAGTGGGTGTTTGTAGTAACGGCTTCATTCTACATGAAGATAAAAACTCCCTGACAAAGGAAGTAGTGTATTGCTTTAGTAGGTTGCACCCTGAGTGAAGTGTTAAAATTTATGAGTTCTCTGCGGCATTGTTCTTTAAACAATGGCATTGTCAAATGCAACCAGTGAGAAGATTAAAGTTCTCCCAGCAGATCAAGTACAAATTATCCATCCTCCTGCTTCAGCATCATTTGTTCATTTATCACACAGTGTCTAGTATTTCTGGTCAGTGTCAATATGGTCTGCATCCTTGTAGTTCACAGATGTCTACTCTTGTCGAATGAATTACTTTATGTTTCACGCACTGGTGACGGCAGATGTGTCACTATAGCAACATCATTAATTTTGGATCTTACCGGAAATGTGCATTCCAATCAAACCTAATTATACCACATTGCTTTCTTGTCCACAAGAAGGAAACTATAATGCAATTATTGGGATACTTCATTTTTCTCTTCTGCCGTGGCAAATGAAAGAGCCACTGTGATGGACGCCTCTTGTCAAAAAGCATTCTGATGAAGCACAAACCCAATTCACACTCGTATGAAGGTCCACTGTGCACTCGTGTCAGTAATGAGAGTGTCAGCTCGGACAACAGCTCTCTCTCCACCACTTCAGGGGAAACTGGGCCAGGTGGAAGATGTCTGCTAACTGCCCTATACTCCACACCGGACACTAGAAGCAGAGATCTCTGTGCTGGAACCTTGGCACATGGAGGACAACTCATCTACTGAAATAGGGACTAAAAGACCAAAAGGGATCCTTTTTGTCCATGTAATGCAATACCTTCTTGCTAACACAGGACATGCACTGGCCTCAACACGGTGCTAAAAACCTGGGGTAAGGGTGCAAGGGGAGTCCCTGCCAGGCTGGCCCTCAATTTCTGCTTCTGTGTTCATCTACTATCCCCAGAATGTAGAACCACCAGCACTCTTGGAATTTCAATGGCTGAAATCCCATTTGACTGCTCAGAATGGTTAGGGATCTGCCAAGGCCACCGGCAGAGGGAAGCCAGGACTCAACCCCATGTCTGACTGACTCCAAATCCTATTTTCGTTCCATCAGACCATGCAGAACACATGTTTAAATAAAACTTAAGTGAGGAAGTAAAAAAATGTTAACTATCCATATGCAGAAATAATGCATCCGTATGATTAGTTTCTCATCAGCCCATGACTGTACTATGTGGTCTTCATGACAGGCCACAGCAACGCTGCCATCTCCACGGCTCCACGGATATCAGGAGGTAGGTATCCTGTCCCCCTCCCCTGGGCAAGAATGGCGGACCCAAGCCCCAAACCAGGCCATGAATCTAGAGCTCTCTGGGAGACGGTCTCTTCCCAGGAAGAGGCCATGGCTGGAGATACAGCCAGAAACATTCCAGCTACAGGGCTTCACCTTGTGATTACTGAGACAGGTTCTTAAAAAATAGTCCAGACCAATGAATTTAAAAAGCCCATCCAGCTTCAATATCAGGACTTGTATTCCTCCAAGGACTTGTATGAAAAGCAACAAAATGCATAGATTTTTATCACATTAATATACTCTATGTAGCTTTGCTATGATCCTTTTGAAAATCTCATGTGCTAAGATTATTTACTTACTATGTTTTAAGAATCACTGGTTTGCTTTAAAGCAGCAAAGAGTGAGGAGGTTTCAACTTCATGATCCCGTGCTAAGATCATGTGTCCTACCCCGATGGAGCTCAAATTCCAAAATGAAAAGTGGGGCAGGTGTAGTTAAGAATTCCATCGTTGTTTAAAATGTAAAATAAAACCTAGCATTTTAAGGAGGGATAATGTCACAGAACATTTATTATAAACATCAGATGGTGAGAGACACAGAAAGCATGCAGCAGTCACTCAAGCTTACTGTAATTCTTGGGATGTACTTGCTGGTAAATGAAATGAAAGAATAGATTAGCAGCATGCTTAGAAATGTCCGTGCAGGTCATTTGGCACAAAAGGGCCTCTGGCCCCCACCAGGTGTCCTCCACGCCTCTCCTAGCTCCTCTGGATGGGCTCCACCATTAGTCCTGGAAATGGCACAGGAGGCGACTCTGACTGTGGTCAGAGGGCAACTGGTGCAGGACTCTGGGCCTGTGGGGGAGCCTCCCAGCACAGGATCTCTGCATTCCCATCCCAAGAGGAAGCCTGGATCTTGGGTTCCTGACCTCCAGGCTGCCTCCAAGAGCAGTCCGTGGCCTCATCCTCCCCCCTGACTTACTGGATGGGTCTGACACCACTGGTGGGGTCACTTTGCGTCAATAACAGGGTGGAGCCTATGTTGGAATCATCGAACAAGGATTTAGAAGGATTACCAAAACAATGCTTCAATAATTGATTACAAATTCTCTCTGAACAAATGAAAAGAACAGAATATCTCAGAAAACCAATAGAAGTTATAAAAAAAGGACTAAGTATAATAACAAAAGCCCCCAATAACAGAAATGAACACCTGGCTGTACTGCCTCAGTAACAGGGGAGCTGACTGCACTGCAGGGCAGTCCATACCAGTTCTGTCCGACCCAGAATCTCAGGGCATGAGGGGTTTGCAACAGAGACACATTCTCCTAGCTCCAGAATCTGAGGACAGGAAGACAATGGGGCTGAACATGTGCTCAGAGGACCCAATGCAGAAGTCCCCACATCTGGCTGAAGACTCCACACAGGCCCAACAACTGAGCCAATCTCAAACCAGGGTAAAATCAAACAGCCAGGCCAAGGCACATCAGAACTGAGTTTTGGAAACCAATCATGAAGAAAAGCTCTCAGATTCAGCCAGAGAGAAAAGCTGAATTTCCACAGGGACACCAGCTGCGCCCCTCTGAGCCACAAAGCCAGAGCAGCCACATTTTCTGAGCTGAAAGAAAAGAACTATCAACAGTAAGTTCCATATTCAGTGGACAGAAAGTACTATGGAGGAAAGACTGAGGTGAGGCCACCCAAGAACTCCTGAATCTCCTCAACCATAATGGAATGGAAATGCATTTATTCCCAAGAACTTTGTGTTTTTATGCTACTACACATGTTAAGGTAAAATTTCCTATATTAGTTTTGCTAAAGGGAGCTACTGGTATTTCTCTGTAAAGTTATTTAGATTTTCTATATATGCTGTTTGCTAATAAGATTCTCCTTCTTGGGCTGGGCTATACCTCACTGGCAGAGTACTTGCCTTCTTGCTACATGTGAAGCACTGGGTTTGATCCTCAGCACCACACAAAAATAAATGCATAAAAAGAGATATTGTGTTCATTTACAACCAAAAAATATATATATATTTTTAAAGGCTATCCTTCTTTTTTAACCTCCAACATTTTCCTTGCTTTGTGGATGAGCTCAAAAATGACACATTCTTCCTGGTCTTGAGGGAAGTATGCAACATCCTACGTTTAAGTACAGCAACAGCTGTATGCTATGTTGAGCAAACCGTTTTTCAGAATTGGAGTTCCCTTTCCTCTTAGCCTGCTAAGAGGTCTTAATCATGAATGGGGTGTTGAAATTTATACAAAGGCTTCACTGGACTTCCTGAGTCACATGGAAATTTCCCTGAATTGTATTCAAGGCATACATTGCACGTGTTGATTTTTGAATTTCAACAACCTTGTGTTTCTAGGGAAAATCTAAGTGGATAATGATGTGTGACAGCTTCTTGCACTGAAGATTTCTGTCTGCTACCAGTGTGATTGAGACTTCATGTTGATGTGTGTGACATCCCTTCCTGTGATGTCCACATCCAGTGGCTCCCTCTGTCTGCGGGGGAGATGTGCTCACACAGGGTTCTTCCTCCCCTCAACAGTGGGAGAGCTTACCAGTGACATGCGTCAGAGCAGGGTCAAGGCCCTTCCAGGTAGCAGAGTTTCAGGAGTCACAAGCAGGTGCCGACTTCACCAAATGCTTTGAGCATCTTTATCTGCTACAGTTCCCTATTATCGTGTAATTTATTTTGGATTTCTCCTTTAATCCGTGCAGGTTTAATATTAAACCATCTTTCCATTGCCAGAGTAAACTCCACTTGAGCAGAATATATTTCTATTTGTAGCAATACTAATCCGGCCTTGTAACAGCTTATCTAGGGTTTGAGAGAGACTCCAGGGACACTTTCAAGTCTCCTGGCTTGCTCTCCCTGTGTTCTATCAGTGGAACATCCATTTTCCTCATCTATGGAAGTTTTGTGTATGTTGAGAGTGCATGTCTTGAAGGGCTGGTGTCAGGGGTTTCTAACCTACCTTTCTCTTTCATTGTTCGCAGTGCTACAACTGTTTCCTCAGAATGTTTTAATAGCTTTCATTTTTTTTAAAAAATATTTTTTAATTCTTGATGGACCTTTATTTTATTTATTTATTAACTTATATGTGGTGCTGAGAATTGAACCCATTGCCTCATACATGCTAGGCAAGCACTTTACCACTGAGCTATATCCCCAGCCCCTCAACTTTTAAAAATTTATGACAGGGTTTTGCTCAGTTGCCCAGGTTAGTCTCGAATTTGAGACCCTCCTGCCTCAGCCTTCAACTTGCATTTGGCCAAGGCTTTTGTATTTTTTATTTTTTGGCACTGGGGAATCAAACCCAGGGACACTTAACCACTGGGCCACATTCCCAGCCCTTTTTATTTATTTTGAGACAGTGTCTTGATAAGTTGTTTAGGGCCTAAGCTGCTGAGGCTGGAATTGAAGTTGTGATCCTCCTGTGTGAGCCTCCCAAACACTGGGGTTATAGGTGTGTGACACCACACCTGGTCTGGACAATTTTTTTTAAAGAATAGAGACAGGGTCTTTTTGTGTGGCCCAGGATGGCCCAAATTCCTGGGCTCAAGCAACCTGTGGCGAGCAGACGAGCTGGGCCCCAGGTGCACCATCATGCCCTACTTGACGTCTTGTGTACCATATCATTTATCTCTGCTCTTGTGTCTTAAGATCTTTTTCTTCTATGTATTTGGCTTTGTTTTCTTGTTCCTAAGTTGGCCATCAAAGATTCAGTTTTTAGCCTCTCTTCTTTTTCTATTAAAAATGGAGGAAAGCTCCTATAAGGCACTGCTTTTAAAACATCCCACCAGCTTTGATGGCAAACAATTCTATCATTTAGTTCTGATAATTTTTATTTATTTTTTTAAAATTTTTAACTTTTTTGGTACTGGAGATTGAACTGGTGTTTAGCCATTGAACAACATTCCCAGCCCCTTTTTATTTTGAGGGTCTCACTAAGGTGAGACCTTAGGGCCTAGCTAAGTTGCTGAGACTGGCCTGGAATTTGCCATCCTCCTGCCTCAGCCTCCAGAGTTGCTGGGATTATAGGTGTGCACCACAGTGCTTGGCAAAGAATTTTTAAATTTCTGCTAAGTCTTTTTGTATCTATGTGTCATTTTAAGGTATATTCTTCAACTTCG
The DNA here is from genome assembly GCF_052094955.1 of Ictidomys tridecemlineatus. NCBI lineage: Eukaryota > Metazoa > Chordata > Mammalia > Rodentia > Sciuridae > Ictidomys > Ictidomys tridecemlineatus. The sequence goes on from NC_135489.1 coordinate 761,643, forward strand.
CAACATACTGGGAGTAAAGAACTTATCATTTTATGATTTTAACTTCTATTTTTTTTTAAATATTTTTTTAATTGTTGATGGACCTTTATTTTATTCATTTATTCATAATGTGGTGCTGAGAATCAAAACCAGTGCCTCACACATGCTAGGCAAGTGCTCTACCTCTGAGCCACAACCCCCAGCCCAAACTTCTACCTTTTATTCTTTTTTAATTTTAGGCAGGTATCCCTACACTTTGGAATTCACTGATTGAATCAGGGCCTAACTCATGTCCAACCTTTGTGAGTCTTCCATATTTGATGAGAATGCCCGTTATCAGCATCAGATGGACAATGTCATCTGTGAGCAGGAGGGCAAAGCTGGCAAAGGTTCTATTCAAATCCTGTACATTGTGGCTGATTCCTGCCAGCTTGGCTTATCAATAATTTAAAGAGAAGCTAAAATTTCCTCCTGTAATAATCAGTTTCTTCCTGTAGTCTATTGATTCTTGTTTGTGGATTGAGGCTGTTTAAGGGCACAAACACTTAGACTTGCAACTACTATTTTTATGCAGCAATCCACTTCCTTGAATAATGCTTTAAAAGTTCATTTTGCTTCGTATTAAGGAAGACATATCAACTATCTTTTGATTCTGATTTGACTTAATGATTTTTCTTTTCTTTGTTTTATTACAGCTTTACCACTAATTTTTATTTACATATTAAATGGCTTAACCTTTTATAGTTTAAATCTTTGTCAGTCAACACTATTGATTTTTCTTGTGTGTTTTTCTTAGCTTGATACTATGTCTGAATCTCATATATTATATATACCTGTGAGGTATATAATATACCTGATAATATATATAATATACCTGTGATATACGTGAATATCATATATCATATATAATATACCTGTGAGCACTTAAGGACCTGCTCAGCTGTCACGTTGTTCAATACTCAGCTGCACGACATGGCACGGGTTATCTATTCTACTCCTGACCAACTTTTTTTTTTTTAAATTATATTTAGACAATTAGTTGTTTGCTTTAGTTGACCAAAATAATGCTAAGAAAATTCCTGTGTATATCTTGTGGCATAGATATGCAAATATGTCTTTAGGGAACAGAAGTAGAAGTGAACTTGTTGGATGGCGGGGTACACACTTCAATTTGATAAATACTGCAAAACTTATCTTACAAGGTACCAAAGCCTAGAGGAAGCCCTGCTTTGCCATATGTTTGCTGTACTTAAAAACCCCACTCATGAAATGTGTGCCTGTTAGGTCCTCTCCATGGGAAGTTCCAGCATGGAGGGGGTGCCTGCCTGTCTCTTTTGGTCTTCTTTAAGAGCTTTACCTTTGGTTGACACGTTTCTGGGTTAAAACTTACTTTTAGCTGCATTCTAGTTATGCTGTGCTCTCACAGATATTTCCCATATCCAGTGTCTTGTCTACTGGTGTGGTGTGTAAAAATTCAGCTTCATTGTGTATTGAGCCTACTCATATAACCAAATGTTCCTAAATCCTAAAAATTTTCCCAAAGCTCCTTTGGGTTTGCTATGTATTTTTCTTTGGGAACAGGCTGCTTGCTCATATTGCTACCCTGACTTTACATGTACAATCTTCACTTCTGACTGATATATCAATCAGCACAAGGCTGGCCGTAAAGTAGGACTTTCTCCAGGTATTCCTAAGTGTTGTCTGTGAGTTTCATGCAAGGGACTCATGTGCCGATCAGCATATTCTTCCCCAGGTCTCCGAGTGAGGAGAAGGTGGCTCCAGTTCTGGCCCACAGTAGACTCTGGCAGTCATCAGCTTCACAGGCATGGACATGAAGGGGCAGACTGGTGCTGTCTGGGACCCTCAGAGTTTCCATGTCCTCCCACAGGCTTTCTGGCCATATGTCTCCAGGACTCCCTTCTGGAGAGCTTTCCCTCCATCTGAGTGGGCTCTCTGTGGAAGCAAAGGTGAGCTTAGGTTTGCTTTGTTCTGGCTTCTCCCTCAAATTGGTTCTAGAACTTTCCTAGAAATACCCCATTTCTGTGACTCTAATTGTACTTTGCTTTTTTTTTTTTTTTGTTATCAGTGCAATAGATTTCTTCTTTTTTAGAAGATATTTTTAGATGGTAGATAGACACAATATCTTTACGTTTTTATGTGATGCTGAGAATCAAATCCAGCACCTAACAAGTGTCAGGCAAGTGGTCTACCATTGAGCTACTGCCCCAGCCTTACAGATTTATTCTTTAAAACTGTTTCCTGTCAGCTCTATGAGGTTGGGAAGGGAAACCCTAATACATGTTCTCATTCTACCTTCATGAATCAGAAGACCCTCAATTGTTATTTGTGAGTTATCTGGAGTCATGAGCATTATCCTTTCTTGGTCAGGTACCTCAATGTACCACAGAAAATAAACTTGAATGAAATTCAAATAAAAACCCCAATGACACACACCTGTAATCCCAGTGGCTTGAGGGGTTGAGGCAGGAGAACTGCAATTTTAAGGCCAGCCTTAGCAACTTTAGGAAGGCCCTAACTCAAAATAAAAAAAATAAATGAGGGCTGGAAACTTAGCTCAGTGGTTGAGTGCCCCTAGGTTTAATCCCTGATACCAAAGAAAACAAAACAAAACAAAACAAAAACCCCCCAAAACTTCAAAAGTGGATTTTGAATGGTACTAAGCTTACAAATTTACCATGAGACCTTATACCTAGAGAATACTGAATTTCCATTTATTTAAATCTTCTGTTACATTTTTTACACATGCCCTTGCAGGTTCATATCCATGTGCTCTACAGGTGCCACTGTGAAAGGAGTTTTATTCTCCAGTGTGTTCCACAGCTACACATAAAGGGGTTACAACCTGACAACCTAATCTGCAAGCTGACACTTTACTGATTTCTTAAGACTTAGTAGCTGTAAGTTGATTTCTGCAGTTCACTCTTATATCTTCAAACACGTGCTCTCTTCCTTTAGTTGTACACATTATTTTGATTTCTTGTCTTATTACAAAGGCTAGATCTTCTAAAATAAATACTAAGTAATAGTTGAATCCAGATTTCTCCATTTCTTCCTGGTGATTACAAGAATTTTTCTACTATGTAATTATTACACATGATGTGGAATATTTTCTTTACCACATTATATAAGTATTCTTTCATTTCTAGTTCATGAATAATTATTAGGAATTTAAAATTATGAGTTGATAAATTAAGGACAAATTTTACCCTTAAGCTGTATCTTTTATTATAGCAGTAGACTTATTTATTTTTTTATTTAGCATTTGATGGACTAATGTGAGTTTTTTATAAAAATAGAAAAAAATGCAAAATAAAGATAAGCAGTGTTTTGGGCACAGAGTTGTAAGGTGTGATAAATAGTTTATAGTAAAACTCTTAAGAAGAATATTATTAGAATACCAAATTCACATGCCTTGTTTTCTTCTGAAAGCTCAGAAGTATCCATTTATGAGAAACAAATGTGCATTTTATTTTTGCTCTCAAAAACTGTTATATAGGCTGTTAGAAAAAAACCTATAAAATTATAGAATTATAGAAAACTCAAAGTACAGAAATAGGTCACTTAAAGTCCCAAGAACTTAACATTTTGCTAACCTGAAGGATACTGTGCATATTAGAAAATGAAGATTAAGTTGTATGAACAACTTTCAAAGACACAGTATGGAAAATTCTACATATTACTTCAACATTCTCTTACAACACACATGTCCATGTAAAACCAGGAACATTTCTGGATGTGCTCTGATGCTCTCAATGGAAAACAGACTACAGAGTACCTGTTTTATCTGTCAATAAGTACACGAGGCGCCCCAGTTCTTCTGGTATAGTGCTGGTCCGAACGACTGTACCAGGGATATTCTCATCTTTCATGATCATCCATCCATAGGCTGCTTTGCCCATATCCAAGTTCACACGTAAACTGCCAAATAAAACCATCACAATCATTAGTGCACGCAGATCCACACAATACTTTCATACTTGTGATTTCATGTAAAATACTCACTTAAATGCATTCTTTAAATTTTTATAAAAATATATAGATAATATTGGATTTTAGACTTTAAAGTAAATGGATCTGTAGACTTGAAATTGAAAAATGCTTTTACATCCCTGATAGTGTTTGCCAGTGACAGGCAGTGGGCAGCACCTTACTGCATGTGGATAACACCACCAGATGGAACAGAGAGGCAGATGGCTTTAAGGCCCATTCAGGCACAGATCACCACGAGGCTCATTCCTATGGAGGAAATCAAGTGGTGATCACTGCAAATATAAATATGAAATGGTCTAAAGATTTATCCACTCATTTTACAGCTATTAATTGACTGTTTCTTGTGTTCCAGGTGCTTAACAGTAAAATACAAGAACAAACAAGTAATGACAGGATCAATACAAAAGAATCAGTTATGCCTCTCTTTGGTTATTTTAAATATTATATATTTTAAAGGTGTATAGATTGTGTATAAGAGGTGTATAAAATTGTGATTTAAAATCCACAACTGGGGGCTGAAGTTGTGGCTCAGTGGTGAAGTGCTTGCCTGGCACATGGTAAGGCACTGGATTCGATCCTCAGTACCACATAAATACTACATGGCCTTCATTTTATTTTTCTGAATCATAGAATTTCTCCAAAGCTCAAATGAAAGCAGTGTCCACAGAAAAATGCTTTTCTTTTTCTTTCTGCAAATCTCCCCTTATCCTAATTCCATGCTGAACCGTCTTGTGGCCTCACAGCCCTTGACAACAGCATCCTCATGTGTGTGGAGCCTTTCCTGTGTGGAGCCCTCCACTGGATGCTGGCTGTATGGAAATGCATTGGTTCATCACACCGAATGAAGAGAGATTTTGTGTGGCCCATGTGACATGGGAGACCTCAAGCACAGAGATTTAGGTAGCATGCATGTGAGTGGCTATTGACTGGATGGGCTGTTGACTGGATGCTACTGGTCCTTCCTGGAAAGTCATTTTGAGTCACCTTGCTTAGTGGCTGTTGTCTTTCATTAGTTTTGTTTCACCGTTCTAACAGGACTGTGAGTAGCTAAGGATGTTGAGGGGCTGGTTTGAAAGCTGTGTGTAATTGTCAGTTCCAGATTTTCTTTCCAACTATAATTTTTAAGATGTGACTTTATGGACAAATAAATAAATTATGATTATTTACTGCTCTTTAACTTATAGACTTCTTGTGACTGTGATTCCCAAAGAGTATTTGTCAAGTGTGTGTTTATTAACAGTCTGAACCATGTGGATTGCCATTTTGGTAGGTCAAAAATGGTTTGAGTATCCGCAGTTTCCCTGATAGTCAGACTAGGCAGGGCTAAATGTTCTAAGTGACATGTGGGAGAAACAGTGCCTGCCCACAGTCTATGTGGTGCAGTGTCAGTGTGTATGCTTCTGTAGCCTCTTTAGTGAAGGCCTGGAGTCCATCCATTCCAGTGCTTCCAGATGAAACCATAGCAAAATCAACCAGGTAGGATGGACAGTTGTGGATTAAAAAAAAAAAAAAAGAAAAATATCACACACACACACATATTATATACATATATATATATATATATATATATATATATATATATATATTTAGTTGTATATCGACATAGAGCAGGAAGTGGGTGGCAAAGAAACCGGACACCTGTGAAGCTTTCCCTGGCTCTGATCTTTTGGCCCAGAGATCTGCACTTTGGAAAACTAAGGTGTGTTGTGCCCTTTTGGATTCTGGTCAAATTATTTTGGCAAATGTCAGCCTGCCATAGCTATTGTAATGCAAATGGATTCCTGTCCTTAGCCGGACAGGCACTTTTGAAGAGCTTAGAGTCTGTTGGAAACCAAAGCAGCACCTTCAGGTTCCTCTTCATGAACAATTTATGGTTTAATAAATTAACTTCTGTTAAAGAGTGGAGGAAATTTATTATTTCATGGAATATAATATTATACATAATCACCACTGGGACATTTGGGGTTGAATACAAATACCCTTCAGAGACCATTCAAAGCAGAAGCTTCTACTGGAAAAGAGAAGAGAGAATATCTTTAGAGAAATAAAAACTAAGAAGAATGACTGCTTACAGTTTATATGAAATGCAGCGTAAACTTTATCTTTCCTCAACCAAGACATTAATCATACATAGAGTGTTCAAGATTCACATGTACTGTGATCCATTTTGTGTATTCTGATTAAATGCTAATGGAGTAATTTGTTTTTAATGTTAAAAATCTCTAAGACGCTCCAACTTAATCACTAAGCTGGCAGACTGATTCACAACTTGCTGCATTTACATTTTAAGAATGTTCTTAATTTTTTAGAATTTCAAATCCTAGCATTCTCTCCAACTGTGATAAAAGTGCCAAACTGTTATATGGTCTGTGACTTCCAGAAACAAACATGCTACTGTTCTGAGAAGGATTACAGAACTAGGTTACATGATAATAGATATCAATTACAGTTTAGGTTCATTCCACTGCTGATGTAGCAACTGTGAAACTGTTACCAACAGACCTATTCCAGTAAGTGGAATTCATTTGTAATTTAAGATGGTTAACTGAACCAGGACGCAATTATGACTTTTAATGCTATCTAATCAGAAAAATGAAATGAATTACCCTAAATAATAGTGTGTTCAGGGATGTTATAATCACATGCATGAATCTGGATTTTGCTACAGTTAGAATACATGAAGTAAATTTTAGAATGAAGGAACACCTTCAAAATGGTTCTTGTTCTCCAAATAGGCTAACCCTATCGCTACAAAACGTCTGAGGAGATCACCCAGACTCCAGATACACTTGCAGTGCGCGTCCCTAGTCTACACACTGGGCTCCCACATCGGCCCCAGAATGCTCATTGCATTTAAGCTCAACCCTCATCACCTCCAGGTAAGCCCAGCTCCATAGCCCATCTCCTTAGGGAAAGAATCCATCTGAAATAATGTACATGCAGATTCTGATTTGAGCAAAAGAAAACAGAAGCTATTTCAATCAGAACTTTTACTAAAAGCATTCAAAACTTTTCCTGTAAATTTTAAGGCCACGAGGACACATATGCCATCTAATCTGAAAATTTCCCCAAAGCTTCATTCTATGATGGCTTTTTTATACTCAGGAGAAACACCCATGGACAGCAGTAGATGGCACCAAAGAATTTTCACAGGGTCAGTCACCCAATACAATCACAGCAAGACAGCATATAAATCTCTAGGTCTTGTTTAGGACGCCTCCTGGCCTTCAAACAGATGCGCTCAGGTGCCTATGGGCTGACTAACCTGTGAACACTGCACCGAGGAGGTTAACATGCCCACTTCCTCACTTTCCTGGTCAAACAAAATGAAAACAAATGAATCTTCTCCTTCTCGGTAGGGAGGAAATCTTCTCCTGTCAATGCGCACTGTGACCCACCCATCTCCAGCCAGAGTTTGAGCAATGCCAGGCTCCTTTGCCCTCTCCTTCCAAAATCTGAGGGATCAAGACCTCCTGCTAACTCCACTGCAGACTTCCATGTCCTGGGAAGAAAGCAAGAGTAGGTGACCTCTACACTCTTGATGTTCAGAATGACTCATATTGATCCCTAATTTTGACATGTACTAGTTCCAAGATCTAGACTGAAAATAGACTCAATCCCTGTGAGCCTCAGCAAGGCCTGTCAGATGCCAGGTGCTGGGAGGTCAAGTTGAGGGTCAGGAGTGATGTGCAAAAGTGGGAACTGAGAGCAACGCTCATGGGCTGGAAGCAGTCACTGGTCAGAACAGCCAGCAAAAAAATTGCAGAAAAGGTGGCCCCTGAGCTAGTTGGGGAGGGCGGGGCCTGTCACACAGGTGTTTGGAAGCCAGTGGCCAGCAAAGCTCAGAGCTCAGAAGGTGTGTTAGGTGCCTCAATTACACATGCATGTAATGCTACATGCGTCAGGTGACTGAAATGAAGACAGGGAGATGTCCGGAGGTGTAGTGAGCTCCAGTGGGCTTGTATCCACTGCAAACAAACAAGCAAGCCAAGAACCCCAGGGGATACCTGAAAATGAAAACAGTACCATGACCTGATGCTACATTTTCCCTACATATACACCACCAACAAAGTACACAAGTAAGCACAGTAAGAGATTCACAACAGTGACTACGAATAAAGTAGAAAAATTATTAACAATATGTCGTAATAAAATTTATATGAATGTGCTCTCTCTGAATATCTCAGTGTATCATTTAATATGTTCAGGCTGTGGTTGATCATGGGTAACTGGAGCTTCAGAAAATGAAAATGCGAATAAAGGGTACCACTGAAAGTCTTCATCACATGAAGAACAGATGAGAAAACTCAAAAGTAGGTGGTGAAGAGTCCTGCCTTGGGCCTCAACCAAACACCACCATCACAATCTGGTAAATTCAAGACAGTATCATGAAGTAATCATGCAGCATGTGACCTTTTGAGACTGGGTTTAACCCACAGCATCATAACTGCTGTGGTCTGAACATTTGTGACCTCTTAAAATTTCATATTGGATCTTGGTCCCCAGTACAATGATATTAAAAGAAAAGACCTTTAAGAGGTAGTGAGGAGGCCCCCAGGATAGAGCCCTCCTTGTGGAGAGTGGTGACAGAGAATGGAAGAGCACTGTCTGAGATGGAGGTCTCTGATGACCTCAGGCTGTGGCTTGGGGTCTGGGAAAGTTTCTGTGCAGAGGTGCAGGATGCCTAGCTGCTGCGGTAATGCCCTGCATGAGGAGGCTCTGCTAGAGTCTTATCAGCCTCAACTTTGGTCTCAGCACACAGCTCCTGGGAATAAAGGAACTCTCTTGCTAGACAACCACAATGTTTCACTAAGCTCCACTATACCTGAACCTGCCTGCTAACTTTAAACAATGGACTTTCCTGAGAGCTACACAAAGCTCCTAATATTGTACATTACAACTGTAGAATGTAACTGTGGAATAAACTGTATAATGTTGCTAACTCTGAAACTTTCATGAATACAAAGAGTAATGCTTGCATAGTCATTAATCTGATGAGACATATATAAATAAAGATTGCTGGGGTAACCCTTTAGACCTGCTTTTCTATCAGAGAGAAATTCTCCACCTGACCCCAGCTATTATCTTCAAAATCTGTGTTTGTGAATCTTTTTCTTATCTCCCTTTGCCTCTCACCAGAAACTGCTAGATTGTTCCGTGCTGGTCGTGGCATCTCCTCAAGGGACTGCAGGGGACAGCTAATGCCCTCTTTACTCTCTTGCATTCTCATGTGTGCAAACACACAGCTTTCTCCAGAGGACACAGAAAGAGGAGCCATCTTAGAAGTGGAGAGTGGCCCTCAACAGACACTGAATCAACTGGCACCTTGGTCCTATACTTTCCAGCTGCCAGAAATATGAGAAACAAATTTATGTTTTGTATAAATTACCCACTCTTATATATTTTGTTATAGAAGCCTAAATGGACTAAGAGAATGCCTCAAGTTTTTGCTTGTATCAATAGTTCATTCCTTTTTGTTGATGGACAGTATTTATCAGATAGATAAATCACTGTTGGTTTATAAGACTTTTAAAAGCTTGAATTTCCCAAGTTTTCTATGATCTAGTTGCACTTTATCTTTAAAAGAAAGCTTTTTGCATTCTCAAAGATAAAGTTTATCACATTTGGTACCTTAAAACTGTGGCCTTGGAAAGTACTGCTATGAAAGTTACTACACAATTTTAATTCAAATTTGTATAACTTCACATAAAAATTTCAAGAAAAATCTGTCATCTTGGGAAATAATGTTATTTTATTTGAACAAATGCATCCAGGTAAAACAATAAAAAAATACTATGTAAATTTATCACATATTTATTTTTACTTTCTAGTACTGGGGATTGAATCAGGAGTGCTGTCTCAGTGAGCTCCATCCCCAACCCCTTCCTTTGTTTCTTTTTTTTTAATATTAATTTTTCAGTTATAGGTGGGCACAATATCTTTATTTTATTTTTATGTGGTGCTGAGGATCAAAACCAGTGTCTCACACATGGTACCTCTGAGCCATGATCCCAGCCCTCCTTTATTTCTATTTTATTTTTGAGAAATGGTTTTCCAAGAACTTGTGGTCCTCCTGCCACAACTTCCTGAGTTGCTGGGGTTATAGACATGGGCCATTGTGCCTTTTTAAAAATTTCTTAAAAGAAATAAAGAACTAAATAGCATTGAATATCCAGGCTAAATTCAAAGGAAAATCAGGAACTCAGAAAAGTGTGATCACATAATCTCCTCTGCCCCAGGACCACACGTCAACCTCCACACATTGAAACTTTTTTTTTTTTTTTTTTTTTTAAATCAGTGTTCTAACTAGGCAAGGGAGCATAAGTGAAAGCCCAGAGAAGGCGAGGTTAACAAGAATGCTCCCTTCTCACAACAAGCTGGGGCAGGAAGGGCTGTGCCCTCAAACTAAAAGAAAATCAAAAGACAATGAACTCCATGTGGTGGTCCAGTCAGGTTCACATCTCCTAAGTAATTCTGTGACTACATTTTTAAATTCGATGAAGATACTCCAAGCCAGGGACTATCTCCGAGAACCCAGCAGAAGCAAGTCTGTAAGTCTTGGAAAATATACTTTCATCTTTATAATTAGTGTTTCAAATACTAAAAATACTACTATCACAATAAACATGAACATTACCACATGGCACACAACAAAGGAATGACACAACAAGCAAGAGCCAGAATAATAATATTCAAGAGAAAGACTGAAAAGGTATCAGACCTTACAAAAGTAGCAGGTTCGGACCATAAAACATTTGGATGCATAAGAAAAATTAGAAAAATATCTGCACAGAATAGGCAACTACATTCCTACAATAAAGAAACCAACAGAATTGTTGAACTAATAGGAATATGAAAGGATAAATAGTTTTAGAGTTAATTAGGCATCATCAAAAATTACATCAGTGACTTGGAAGACAGGCCAGCGTGAATGATATGGAATAAAGTGTGAAAGCAAAAAAAGTAGTAAAAAAATAAGAGATACACAGGATATGGTAAGGATATCTAACAAACATCAAGTTGATGCTCTCAAAACAGGGGATAGAATGATACAAGAGCAATATCTCAAGAGATGATGACTGAGAATTTCCTAGAATGAATGAAAGAAATCTATCTGCAGATTCAAGAAGTCCAATGAATCTCAAGCATAACACTAGACACACTGTAGTTCAGTGTAGAACAGAGATAGTAGAGAGAAGCTCTAAAGGCAGCTGGAAGGGAAAGGTTGGTATATAGGAGTCAAGATTTAAAAGACACCCACTTTGTGGCAAGAATCAAAGCCAAAAGAAAACAAAATAAAGTGAGAAGCTTGAATTCTAGACCAGTCAAGCAATTTTTCAAGAGGGAAGACCAGCAAAATAAAGTTTCCAACAAAAGCCAGCACTAAACAAAATACAAAAAGAATACCTTTCTGATAGTAGGAAAATTATTCCACATGGGAGGTCTGAGATACAGGAAGAAATTAAGAACAAAAATGCAGATAACCCAGACTGATAAGGAGTGTATAAACAATATCTTTGGAATTACAGAATTAAAATAAGAAAACAAAAATGGCATAAATGCAGAAGGGGGAAGCGGAGTTAAACAACCATAAGATGACATGTAAAAAGAGGTGATTTAAGTGTAGGTCTGATAATATAATGTGCTTAATTTCTATAGTAACTACTAAAAGCAGAAATTGCTTATACAACTTCCAAACTACTAGAGACAAAGTGGAATTATTTTTTAAAATTAAAGAAAATGGCAAGAAAAAACAAAAATAATGACTAGGCAAGTCAAGTCGAAGGCACAAAATTAAATAATAGATTTAAACTACAAATATGACAATATTGCAATGACTGTATAGGCACTAAGTATTCTGGTCAAAAATTATCATGGTAGATAAAAATTAAACTTTTTGCTAATTATAAGAGAAACATAAAAATAAATATACAGAGAAACTGAAAGTAAAAAGATGGAAGAGAATATGCCAAGTAAATTAAAGACAGCTGGCATAATTGCTACATTACCACAAAACAAAGTAGAATTTAATGCAAACAGCTTTAGTAGAGACAAAGGAAGTCACTTTATAATTAGAAAATGCTCAATTCACCAGGAACAGATAACCATTGAAATTTGTGTGCATCTAAAAATCAAAGCAACAAAATATACAGTATGAAAAATGGACAGAATTCCAAGGAAAAAACAAACAAACAAAAAACAAGACACAATTATAATACTGATGGGAAATTTTAACACCAGTCTCAGCAATGGCTAGAAAGGCAGAGGAAAACCAGTACAGGTAGATAGATACTGAAAATCCCAGCCTCACTGCACACAGGGCCACTGGCCCACAGGTCAGAATCCAAGCTGCTCTCTAACACACAGCACTGAGCCTCAGAACTACTCTGACAGCTCCTTACCTTAAGTGGAAAGGGTATGGTTTCTGAGAAAAATTCAAATAAGCTAAAAATGAACAGAGAAATTACTAGAAACTTCAACTATGCTTGTAAACCAAGAAAAAACTTTGCAATAACCATAGGAAAGATAAAAATCAAAGTGAAAATTAAAATATTCTGAACCTGATAACATTAAAAAGACTACACATGAAAACTTTTGGGATGCAACCAAATTAGAACTTATAGGGAAATTTATAGCCTCAATTATGTATATTCGAAAAGAAAGAAAAAAAGCTGAAAACTGATCAACTAAGCATCTACCTCAAGAGATAAGAAAAGATACAACTAAATAGACCTACAAAAATAAGAAAAAAATACAAAGTAAGGTTAACATTAATGAAACAGAAAATAGTATAAGATATGAAAAACCAATTAAAACAAAAGTGGGTATTTCCAAAAGCCTAAGAATGGTAGCAAACTTACTGGAAGACTGATCAAAATCAGGGCAGAAATAATTATGACAAGATAAAAAAGATAAATATCACATTTATATGTAAGACCTAACAGGAAAACACTAACAAACTTATGAAAATTTTTGAAAATTTAGATATAGCTGATTAGTATCTTTAAAATTATAACTTTGCAAAATTGATTCACTAAAAAGAACAAAAACAACAACAACAAAAAATACAACCTTGAGCAGAGCAGCCCTATAGCAATCAAAGAAATAAAATCTGCTATATCTTTCCACACTGATTAGTTCAGGCTCACACTGTCTTCTCGATGAGTAAATGTTCAAAGAATAAAAAATTTTCAAATAAAAAACATTTAGAGAAGACAAAATGAGACAAGATTCACCAATGTTTCATGAGACTATATACTTTTGATACTCAACTCCAAAAGAAGGGCATGGAAAGACAAATTGCAATTTAATTTCATGCATATAAAACCAATAGAAAACGGTCACAGAAATATAGGCCCAAGGAATCTGATAATACACAAATGGGTGGTATTATGGTTTAGATGTGAGGTGCCCCAAAAGCTCACATGTGAGACAATCTAAGAAAGTTCAGAAGTGAAATGATCAAGGAATGAGGCCTGATCAGTGCATTCACCACTGACATGGGTTACCTAGGAGGTCATATAAGCAGGTGGGGTGTGGCTGGAGGAGACGGGTCTCTGGGGGTGTTCCTCTGGGATTTATATTTTGTCCTTGGTGAGCAGAGCTCTCTCTGCTTCTTGGTGCTGAGCTGTTTTTCCTCTGCCACCCTTCAAGACAAAATGCTCTGCTTCACCTCAGGCCCAGAGCTATGCTCTCAGCCATCTATGGACTGAACCTCTGAAACTGGGAGCCAAATTAACTTTTCCTTCTCTACACTGTTCTTGTTAGGTACTTTGGTTACAACAGCAAAAATGCTGACTAAAACAAGTAGGATACCATGACCATGTGGGGCCTTCCCTGGTATGGCATCAGGAAGGCCATGAATATACTAAAAAATAAAAGTTTAACCATGAAAAGTCATGAACACGCTTAGAAAAGATATTTGCAAATATTCATGATTTGAAAATAACTTTTAGCAAAACAGGAATACAAAAAATTTTCCTTATTAAAGGGTTCCTATAAAAACTCATAGGCTATGTAAATGATGAACTATTCAAAGTCTTGCCTTTCACAACGGAAACAAAAGCAGGATGTCCATTATTATTACATCCTTCTAATTTTTTTTAAGATGGACATAATACCTTTATTTTATTCATTGATTTTTGTGTGGTTCTGAACCCAAAACCCAGTGCTTCACACATGCTAGGCAAGCACTCTACCACTGAGCTACAACTGCAGTTGTAGCTTCTTTTTAACAATAAACTGGTGATCTTGGTTTAGTAGAGAAGACAAAGAAAAAAAATGATGTAAGGAATAGAAACAAATAACAAAGTTCTCATTATATTATAGATTCAGTTTACCAAAATAAATTTTATTTTTTTACATCAACCATGAAGAGACAGGAAAGGAGTCTTTTGCAAAAGATATTTACAGGAGCATTTTTTAAACATCTAAGTATTGCTCTACCAAGAGTTATGCAATCTCTATGGGGAACTTTTTTTTTTTTTGCATTAGAGATTGAACTCAGGGCACTTAACCACTGAGCCACATCCCCAGCCCCAACTCCCCTACCTTTTAAAATTGTATATTTTGAGACAGGGTCTCTCTAAGTTGCTCAGGCTGCTTTGAACTTGGGATCCTGCTGCCTCAACCTCCTGAGCTGCTGGGATTACAGGTATGTGCCACCACGCCTGGTTTTATGGGGAAGTTTTTGAGAATAACTAAGAAATTAAGAGGTATATTAGATTCATGGCCAAGAAAAACCAAAATGCTTTTAAGGGATACAAGGAAGAAAGGGTGTGGTGCCCAATACTGATTTCTACATAAATAAAGGTATGTCAATCAAAATAGTTTGTCATTTGGTCAGGAATAGAGAAACAGAGGGACCAGAGAGGGAACCCCAAACAGCACTTGCACATAGGAATGCCTGCTCCATGACAGGTGACCCCAGGCACTCATGAACAGTCTGTTCTGCAAAGGCACTACAGCAATCGGTATAGGAAATGGGATTCAAAGCTGCCACACCCTGCACCAAAACAACCTGGCCTGGGGGTGCAGCTCACCATGGGGCTTAGGCATAGCATAGCATAGCAGGTGCAAGGCCTGAGGTACAATCCCCAGCACTACAAACAGCAGCAACACAGGAAGCAGCCAAAGGAAAAACTATTCAGCTTCTAAAAGATATAGAGAAGGGCGAGTCATCTCCTTGAGGAGGATTTCTTAAGCAGTATACAGAGGCTAACACAGCAGACGAACTTTACCAGGCAAAACCAACAACTATTTTGTTTTCAAAATTCCACCACTGAGTGAACACAGTCAAGCCACAGATTGAGAAGGATACCAGCAAAACCTAAGGGCCAAGGAATGAGCATCCAGAATATGTAAGTATCTAAGACTGCTGAGAAGACCAGACAAAAGATTTGCAGAGTTAGTAAAAAAGATAAATCTAAACAGTGAACATATATTTGCACAGTTTTTTTATTCTTACTATTAATCTGGCAAAGGGTAACTAAAACTGCAATGAGAAACCAATTTTTATGAAGTGCTCCTAAGGATGAGAACTATTCTCTATAGTGATGCTGGAATGCTAAAATGGTACAACTGCTTTACAAAACAGTTTCCTATCATCTAGTAAATTTAGTGAATGCCACAGCCAAGTAATCCCATCCCTAGATACCTTACTCTATAGGGCTTACAGCAGGAGAATGCATGTTCATGAATGTTAGTAGCAGCAGCACTTTTAACAGCAAAAAAACTGAAACTACCCAAGGTCCACCAAGAATGGAAACACACTGCAGTATGTTCCCAAAAGATGATGTACTGAAAAGCAATGAATGCGGGCAACACAGATGAATCTGACTGTGGAGTCATGTTAAAGACTTAAAGACAGTAGGATTTTAGTATATAAACAGATGAAAACAGGAAAAGCTGAATTACGCTTATGTATGCAACTGTAGGTGGCAAAGCTCAAGAAAAATGGGGAAAAGTTAATCCTAAGAGAAGCATACCACCAGGGACACATACCAAAGCATCACCCTATGTCTCATAAATAGTCATTATCCATTAAAAAACATTTTAAAAACACCGTATCTAAAAAGGAAACAATAATGCCAAAAAGGCTGCTGAAGTAGACCACAAGAAAAATAACTTCGTAGATATATGAAAACCAAAGCCGGGCATGGTGGTGCACACCTGTGATCAATCCCAGTGGCTTGGGAGGCTGAGGCAGGAGGATCCCGAGTTCAAAGCCAGTCTCAGCAAAAGTGAGGTGCTAAGCAACTCAGTAAGACCCTGTCTCTAAAGAAAATACAAAACAGTGCTGGGGATGTGGCTCAGTGTTGAGTGCCCCTGAGTTCAATCCTCAGTACTGAAAAATAAATAAATAAATAAATAAATAAATAAATAAAGAAAGAAAGAAAGAAAGAAAGAAAGAAAGAAAGAAAGAAAGAAAGTAAGTAAGTAAGTTTGTTTAAGAAGCCAGAAGAGTGCTTTTTTCTAAGGAAATAAAAGGAACTTTGACCATGAAAAGAGAGCTTCTGAACCACATTCTCTATCTTGACCCTGGGAGATGGGCATTTATTTTATAAAATTGTATATTTACTTGTATTTTCTGTTTTATGCACTTACACTTTTCAGTATCTCTGCTATATCTCACAATAAAAATGTTAGAATATCTTCTCGGAAACATTTCAGAAGTAATGTTGTGAGATGACAGTATGTCTTCACAGAAGAAAAGCACTCTTAACCACTGAATACTGACTTGTCTCTTCCATGTTATCAACCGAATTTTTAAGTTATTCTAAAAATCTACATTTAGTGTAACATTTGGCAATTATTAGGTGAAGAGCTGAGTCAATTATAAAACACAAAACATGAATAATGAAATAACAATATTTTGTAAAATGAGAGGCACAGACAAACAGTCTTATGTGGGGCTTGGAAGTCTGCTTTAAAAGTCTGTAAAGGAGCTGTCATAAAATCTTATTTCAGAAAATATAAAAAGAAATGGGGACACATAATGAGTATAAACATGCCCAAAACACGTTTTCAGAACATAAAAAAGGTAATATAAATCATGCTACGATAATAGGTTTGTAGAGAAAAAATAAAAGGAGCCCTCCTTAAGGAAGATCACACCCACAGATTTCAGGTGGGCAAGTGCTTTAGGGGCCATCTCTGAATCCATCACATTCTGCCCTCTGGCCTCCCAAAGTTTACGTCTGTCTCACATGCAGAATACATTCACCCCACCCCAATATCCCATCTCAAACATCTGAGCCCTTTACAGCCTCAATACTAAATCCCAAATTTCATCTAAAAAGCACCAGCTCAGAGGTCTGGACTCTCATAATCCACACTATTTACACACCAGGTATGGATGGACTCTGGGCACAGTCCTTTCTGGGCAAAATTCCTCATTGACGAGCTTGTGGATGTAGAAAACAAGTCATCGGTCTCCAAAGCACAATAGTGGGACAGGCAATAGTCCCAGGCAAGTCTAAAAGTCAGTAGGGCAAATTCCATTAGGTAGTGAGAGCTGAGAACAGTGCTCTAGCCTCTGGGTCTAGGGCTTGCTGGCCTTCTACACTGGGGAAGGCCAACTCTGCCTAGGAGTCATCCTTCCTCTTCTTGAACAGAGCACCTATGTGCAACCAAGTGGCTCTATCAGCCCGTTTCCTGCCTATAGAATTTTGAAAGTCTGACAGGCTTCTTTTTTCATCCTGTGTCTGTTCCCTTCAGTCATACAACATTCTCAACCACTCTGTAAGATCTCCTGCGAATGTCACAGAGGGCCACACATCTTTACTGGAAAACCTGTTCTGTATTCCTGTCTCTGCCAAGATGGCTGAGTTGCAGCCTTGATCATGGACCTAATTTATCCCTTTAGCGAATGTAGTATGGTCACATCCTGGTCGCCTCTCTAGTGCACTTTCCAAACATGGGCTCTCCTGATGCTAGCAGCTTCTTACCTTTTTATTGCAATCTGCAAAATTTCCCCCCAAATCAGTACCTGAACATCACACCCAAGTCCAAGAGAGCTATATACTCCCTTTTCACTAAGCATTCTACCTGGAAAGTGAGATAGAAAAGATACTGGGTGTATTAGCAAAAACCCATAAATTGTCTCAGAAAGAGAACCTGAGCTGAGAATAACTTGATAAAGCTGCTAAGAATTTCCTTTAATGCACCTTTAGGAAGGCTGTAAGACTAACCCTGAACTTGGGAGCAAGAGCTACACCAGCTACCTGACACCTCCTGTTCTGAAGAAGCAGGACTCCAAGCAGCTCCCCAGCATTCCTTAGTCCGTGACTCTGAGGTACCCCACTGTAGGCTGATGGCTGTCTGACTACAGAAAGTAAGAGGAAAACCTGTTTCCGAAGGATGCACTCTGGTACCTGAAGCAGAGTCACTGCCTCTACAAGAGGGTCTTAGGTGTTTCTCAGGAGGGACATGAATTCACTTTGTCAAGCTATTGGTTTATTATTTATTAATTCATTCATTCCTCTATTTTGCCCCCAGAGGTCTCATGTGGGAGTAGGAATCTCTTGGGCCCACTGCTGGTAAAATGGCTAAAACGTTACACAGCACCTCCAAGCACAGGGAGAAGTAAATGCAAGTCCAGCCCTGCGGGGACTTCAATGTGCTGTAGAGCTCTGACAATTCGCTTGGCTACAAGAGATGCGCAGGACTAGGGAACACACTTTATCTTTTTTTTCCTTTAGAAGATGATGTATACTATCTTAAGTAACTCATAATTATTATATGCTACACAGATGGATTTTTTTTTAATCTTTATTTTTTTTGGTCCTGGGGATTGAACTAGGGGCACTCAGCCACTGAACCACATCCCCAGCCCTATTTTGTATAGCGACAGGGTCTCATTGATTTGCTTAGTGCCTTGCCACTGCTGAAGCTGGCATTGAACTCGAAATCCTCCTGCCTCAGCCTCCCCAGGCACTGAGATTACAGGTGTACACCACTCTACCTGGCATACACAGAGAGATTTTTATAAAATAGCTCAGCTTTTGAAATTTAAAAGCCATTTAAGCGTGACGAAACAATTGAAATAAAAAGCACTTTACTTTCCAAGTTTTTGTTCTTTGCAAAACGAAAGAATATATACATTAAAATCTTACCATTTATTAAATCCAAAAACATATTAACACTAAAATGTATTGTTATACACGTTTTATGGAGACTAGCCCCTCCCCCGCATAAAGAAAAACTCTGCTTTAATCAAATGTAAACAGTAATTCCCTAAACTAGTGTCCCATTCTTCCGACATCGGACATTTCCAACTTGTGTGCTTGGTCTGCATCACTGTGCTCTAGGGCTGTGGAAACTGGGGAGGAGCCTCGCTGAAGTGGGTGTGGGCATGCTGGAGTTGCACAGAGGAGACAGGAGGACTCTTCCTCCTGTCTCCCCACTCTCTATTTACTCAATGTGCTTAACGGAAAATTATTCACTGAAAAACAACCCAAGACAGAGTTGCAGAAAGTCTGGTACCTTCCTTGTTTTAGCAAATATTAAAAATGATTCCAGGGGTTGGGGGGGGTTGTGGATCAGTGGTAGAGGGCTTGCTTAGCATGTGTGACTGGGTTCATTTTCAGCACCAAATAAAAAAATAAAGATATTGTGTTCATCTACAGCTAAAAATATTTTTAAAAAAAAGATTCCACAGATTTTTAAAAAAGGGTGTGTTGATTTTATATATATATATATATATTTAAATGTGTGTATTCATAATTTTAAGTCTGTAAGATCTAAAAGGTTTCACATAATTTATCTAGATAGTAAGATCATAGATAATATTTATTTTCTTCTCGATATTTTCTATTTTTACTAGAAATGTAATGATTCAAATATGAAATAACAGAAATCAGTTTAAGTTTAAAAAATACATATAAAACATACTAATTTGCATAATTGTAATTAACTTCACCTGTTTTGGATAAAGGGGCAATAATTCAAATTCTTTTAATATTGTTATTTTACTTAAAATATAAGTTGAGATAGCATACAGAAATAAAATATTTCCTTAAAAATCTATAATAAAAAGAGCCCAGAGGTAAGAGGGGGAAATACACCCCAAACCCCTTGCACTGTGAAACAGAACCCTAATACCACAGAATATTCCAGAAATGAAAGCACCAGCTTACATGAAGAAAAAAAATATTAATGAAAGAAACAAGAAAAATTTGGGAATTCTAAAGAACAGATGGGAGAGAGGATGCTCTCTGGACAAAGACGGGAGCAGACACCTTGCACAGCAGCTGGAGGAGCAAAGAGCAGGGAGTTAGTGCAGAGCCTGGCACTGCTGAGCAGAGGTGGAGCTCTGGTTCCCGCTGGCCTGCACACTTTCCCCATGTCTTTAGAGGTGGCTGTCAGCATGCAGGCTGCAGCCCAGTACTCGGTGATTACCAGAGCCACAGGAGCTGCCCTCTGCTGTTCTAGCTTGAAACAGCATCTACCACCATAGGAGCACTTGAGCTGCTTCCTTGTTTATAGCCAGCACCTCTGCTGGAAGACAGGAGAGGGCACTGGACCTGTCTGTGCCCTCACCCTGTGTTCACACCAATGCTGACTGTGTACTGACAACACCTCTCATCACATGAGGTCCTGCATTGCTTCCTGCTATCTCTTGTGTAAGCAATGCAGTAATATTGGATAAGAGTGATAAGAATTGTATTTCCCAAGTCTTATTTCAAACATAATCACCACTGATGCTCTTCTGTGAGTGAAATCTGCACTGCTTAAAGACCTTCCTCCCATCTCTGGAAGAAGACTACTGCAGATGTGCAGGGCAAACTCACTGTAAGCAGCCTCACTGCTGAGCTAATGTTGAGAAGCCAGGCTCCCAGAAGTCTGCTGCGAGCCTCGAGTACCAGGAGAACAGAGGCCAAAATCAAAGTAAAAGGCTGCCCAGGAAAAGTATGTTAACAAGACGAGGAGGAGGAGGTACTAAAGCTAATACACGCTACGGCCTTGCGCTGTGTGAGAGCAAAGTAAAAATGAAGGCAGTCTTAAACTTCACTACACGTGCAGGGTAAAATGTCTAGGGAAACACAAGAACAGAAATATGGGGCTTTACTTCCAAGTTAATAAAAGAAAAAACTGGAATTAAAAAAAAAAAGAAAGAAACACTCAAAGGGGTATAAGAAAGAAAAATAAATATAGAAGCTGGACAATTAGAAACTAAAAAATAAGATAATACTAAATGCAAATAAATAATCAAAATAATTGTCAAAAAAAAGATCACAGTATGGAAGCTGGAGTTGTGGGTCACAACTGCCCAGCACACGTAAGGTACTGGGTTTGATCCTCAGCACCACATAAAAATAAAATAAAAGTATTGTATTCATCTACAATTTAAAAAAAAATCTTTAAAAAATTAAAAAAAAAAAAAAGAGTGCCTGGGCTAACATAGCCTTAAAGCCTGTATTCAGTGTCCCCTAACATACTTTAGAAGTTGGAATACATTTTTCTCATTGAGGAAAAAAAACCCAAAAAAACCCAAAAAACTCTTGACAGAAGTTTTCAGGCTGCACATCCATTCCCAGGAATTGAGGTGCTTCTGCAAGCTACAGGTACAGATCCACCTGGGGCGACAACAGCTTTGCCTCTCAGAGCCAGGTATTTCTGTAGGCAGAAACAGAAAAGCAGGGGACACGTCTTTCTTTTCAATTCCTCCTTCACCTGATGTCTGGCCCACATTCTTCCATAAGAAAAGGCAATGCAATAGTGGGAATAGAGGGAAAGGAGGTATTGGTGGAGAGGGACATCGATGGAGGAAATTGGTGGAGGGTGACGAGATATTGCAGGACATGGGACTGAGGCTAGCCATGCATACTTAAGTCGAATGCCTTAAAGTTGGGATCTACCTCAAGGATCACTGGTACCTAAGTATGCATCCTCTGGCATGAGAAATTAAGTAAATATATGATTCTCTAGAATACTTTTTATGTGGCCACTGACCCGGTGGGTCTCTGGGGACAAAGATTAGGTTCCTAGGGCGCAGTTACGGCATGAAACATTTGTTTGTGACAACTCTGACAAGCTAAACATGCTTGGTTTCCCAAAGCCGTGAAGGTCCATTCACAAGTACCTCAGGAGCCCATCCTGGGAACCGCACAGCTAGCTCCCACATACAGCCAAGGTGCCAGGCCTGGCCTCTGCCCTCAGGGAGTTTGGGGAGATTCATGAACCATGCAGGACTGCAGCGGCCAGCACGGCAGACAGTGCTGGTGCTTCCTGGTCAGGACCGAAGGTCTTCAGGTGAACTCGAAGTGGTAAGAACCACCTAACTGCAGGATGAGTGGATGCCCCTAGGAGTGGCAGCATGCAGATGGGAGCTTCCATGGGGCCAGTGCTACGGGAGAAGGAGAGGAACAAGAGCAGCTGGACAGCCTCCAGGCAGCCACACACCACTAGGTCATGGTGCACACAGGCTGCATGAAGGGACTGAAGCCCCAGTGCATGACATGAGACGTTCAGAGGAACCTGGTCACAGACGTCTTTCTCTTCCAAGTGTCTTGCCCTTGACCGCATGGAGTTTGTCCTGTTTTCTTCCATTCCATGCCATAAAAGATGACTATCCCAGACTCTCATCTTATTCAGGATTCAATGGGTTTCAATTATTCATATGAATGATTTAGATTATGTATATCAAGGATATCTTTTTAATGATATCATTTTTGCAAATATGTAAAATGGATTTGTGAATGTCTGTAAGGGTTACTCTTTAAATAGATATCTGATATTAACTGTTTACATACAGTCTCTAGTTACATGGGTTATCATGTTGAAGATGGTTCATATGTAAACACTAGCTTCCTCAACACTCATCTAACTTGAAGGACATATCAGATCCTCTTTCAAAGATAGGTGACTTTAAAATGTCCATCACTTAATTAGATCCAAGGTCACAGACGGTGGGGGGGGGGGGAGGCAGGAATCTATTGGCAATCAATGGAAATTATTTTCTCAGACTCAGTCCTATTTTTTTTTAATTTATTTTTTAGTTGTAGTTGAACAAAATATCTTTATTTTATTTATTTATTTTTATGTGGTTTGGAGGATTGAACCCAGGACTTCACACATGGTAGGTGAATGTTCTACTGCTGAGCCACAATCTCAGCCCCCAGTCCTATGTTTTATCAAAACATCTCCCAGTTATTGAAGAGTACATTATCAATACATGTGCAACAGGAAAACTGTCAGTCTCTAGGTTATTCCAACAAAACTGATTTGTGCCCCTGGACACCATTTCTACAGAAGGACTCCTCCGATTCATTAGGGTTCCTAGTCCCTTGCTCTTTAGCTGTGTTTGAATAATTTCTTACACACTGAGAAAGAAAATTTTCAAAAGAATTATGGTGTGAAACCAGACACTTGTCTTTATTTATAAATTCTTAAACCTACCTGATGGGAATGATGTAGGAAAAAAGAAGAAGAAACCGGAAAAGATTACGGTACCAAGGGCCTGCAAATCCCTGTAAGGTTACCATAACAACAGAAAGAACAACCAAAGCCAGAAATAGCGCCTTCGTCAGCTGATTGAGCTCGAGGTCCAGCAAACCAATCTGAAAGAAAACAGTGTAACATTAGTATACGACCAAGCCAGCTTTATATGTCTTAACACCATAAATCAGAAGCCATGATCATGATGATCTAAGAAGACTTCAGGATTTTTTATAATCTTTACAATAACAGAGTACAAAAGCATACTGACATCACTTTCCTCCTGAAAGCCTCTTATAGACTCAGGCAGAATGCCTGCCAGCAGGTCTTGATCCCCACAGTGTTCTCAAGAAGGGCCTGCCGAGAAGCATGAGGCCAGCCCTGAGCCAGGTCCTCCTGGCAGGTGACACTCTGACTACAATCAGGACACAAAGAATGGCGGGCCCAAAGGAGGGCACAGAAGGCTTGCTCAGTGACCAGCCCCACAATAGCCCTCCAAGAGCCAAGACCTATCTCCCTCGGCAAGTGCCACATCAGACCAATGTGCCTGCTGTCATTCTCAAATATCCCTGCACACACTCATTTAGGGATTTCATTCAGACTGAGGGACCCTAAGAACAGAACAGTGTGAGAGTGTGTGAGTGTGTGTGTGTGCACGCGCATGTAGCCTGCCCTGGTTGCATGCATTCCATGTCATAAAAGAGCCTGTCTGTCTGCAAAGGCCTCAGGACTCCTTCTGATAGAGAAAGAGGCAACAGAGGTAATTAGTTTGTGATGAAAACGTTCTGATTTGCACCATTTCCATACTTCAGGATCTCCCTGTATGACACCCTACACTCAAATTCATCCTTTAGATCACTCGTTAGCTGAAAAAAATGTACAGAAAATCATGTCAATAAGGAGAAGTTCATTTTTTTGTTGCTCTTGGAAATAGTGAGAAATAGCCACCCAAATAGCTCTCATTCTACAAGTAAGGAGAATATGGCTCTGTGAAGCATGTAACTTCAATTTCGAGCTCTAGCAATCTCTGCAAACTGCTTCTCTTTAGTTTCACCCCTGAAAGACTACAGTGCAGTACAGTGTGAGGGGGCAGGAGAACACGAGGGGGCGCTGCTGGCTTCAGGAAGGCAGCAGAAGCAGATAGAGGGAGAAAAGAAGCAGTGTAGCAACTGAGACTTCTGGGACTGTGGAGAGAGTGAATCCAAAGGCTGACTCTGCCTTCTGGACAGCCCTGGGCCAGAAGAGCTTCAGCATGCTTACCTGTAGAACAGGGATCATGGTGGCACCCTCCTAACAGGACTCTGGTATGAAGAGACATCATGCACACAACACATGTAGCTCCTGTGACCCAGGAAGCCAAGCACACATGCTATTGTCACTGTACACATTTGCATTTTATCAAGTTTTGTGGAGGACTGTGTGACTTTGGGGACTTCCCTTAAAACTCTCAAGTCTCTCTGTCCAAGTGTGCAAAACCAAGCAAAGGTAGCTGGAGGAGCACAGACACCCTAGGTACATGGCTCTAAGCCGTGAGGCCATAGCTTCAGCAAGAGGAGACCCAGGAACAGTGTATAAGTAACATAATTGGCCACTCTGGCTTATGGTGATGAGGATAG
This sequence comes from Ictidomys tridecemlineatus, assembly GCF_052094955.1. Taxonomy (NCBI): domain Eukaryota; kingdom Metazoa; phylum Chordata; class Mammalia; order Rodentia; family Sciuridae; genus Ictidomys; species Ictidomys tridecemlineatus. The sequence continues at coordinate 786,689 of NC_135489.1, forward strand.
TTAGCTGAGTCCTATGGGCTAGGCATCTCAATCATCAGAATTTCTCCTCAATCTGGTACAACTTCTGAAAAAAAAAAAAAAAGTAACTAAGAGGCCAACAGCAGCAACTCCATGGTTGCCAAAACCTTGGCAGCAACAACTGAAGTGCTATGATTTTTTAATGTAAAAATCTGAGGGTCGCTAAGCTAATAACCTGGTTTATTCTAATGCTTTTTGAAAATCCGTAACTTTGGCCAGTAATATGAGTTTGGTCTTTCTACGACTCCTAGTTCAAGTTTATATCTGGTTTTGCTTAATATTTGCCATAAATCCTCATGAGATCATGAGAAACTATAGTTAGAAAAGACAATACTTAGTCAAAAAGTCCATTTAATACAGCTCTGGAGAAAACTAATTTAACAATTACATGCCTACTACATTTTGTGCTAAACTCTAATGTTAGGAAGAGTTAATGATGGAATTTTTTTTTATTATTTTTTATTTAAGGCATGGCCTTCTGAAATACAGCAGACACAATGGGAAGTCCACAGGGACCCAGGAGCAGTATGACTGACACCTGTTTAGAGTTCAGATCCTGAGCCTACACTGAAAAGAACACGGTAGGATCTACAGCGTGGACTGGGACTCAACAGGCACCCCTTCCCAGGTGTCTAGCTGTCCTCGTGGTGCAAACCCAGCATGGAACAGGCCAGCTCATCTGCACTGTAGTTTTGTCACTACTTTCACCCGCACCAGGTCCTCTCAGAATCCTAGGGCCAATAATGGAAACCAAGTCCTGGTCAAGCAGTGCAGGAAGTTTCTTCTTGGCCAAAGAATAGGAAACAGGAGACTCAGCTCACAAATAAGCTTCTGGGCCTGTGGAGATGCAGAATGAAGTAGGCACAGTTGAGCAAGGTGAAGAGGAGGGACAGGCTGACGGAGGGAAGGAGTGTCCATGGGAGGAGGGGTGCAGACATTCCAAGCCCGTGGTTGCCACCTCTTTCTGCTCCTTTATGGTCTTCTGGGCCCTTGTCACTGGATGGTCAGCTGTTCTGGTATGAGAGAGGGAGTCCTCACCAGGGAACCACAGTACAGTGACATAGTATGAACCTAAAGGTGAGTACTGGTCAGCAGTTCACGTGGCTGCTCAAGATGGCCTGGTATGGCTTTATCTGAGGTTGAATAGCCAGGGGGCCAGCTTCTCTACTTCTAGGCCATGGACAGCAGGGTGCGCGTGTTGTGTGATCTACCCACAGGAAAGTGCAGGCAAGCAATTCCAATTGCAGAGGGCCTCTGATAGGGAAGAAGCAGGGTCATTGGCTTGGGATAAGCAGCCTGGTCGGCTTCCCTTGTTGACAGTCTCATCTGGCCATTGCATGTTTTGTCACTAATATGCAAAATTCCTAACTAAGAAAACTTCAAACAGAAACTAAGTGTCATTTTACAGGAAACTCTCACTTCTTACCTGTCAGTGATATGCAATGGGCCACAGAGACTGCAGATTCCCAAAACATACTGTGTGTGCCAACTCTCAGTGGCGGCTAGAGCGCCTTCGAACTCCAGCACAGGTGATCTCTTGCCTGTAGCCAGGTCTTGCACCAGGACAGTGATACCCACCACCTCCCTAGACAGTGAACAGCCTGAAATCACTGCATTTACCAAGTTCCACCTCATGTTGCTCCCTGTGCAGGGGCAGGGCCTTCCCTTGAGAACAAGGCTGCTCAAGAGCACAGCATCTGATTTATCAGCTCCATTTAAAAAGCAGCACAAGGAGGACAAATATGGTGCAATTTCCGTTACTTCACTACTATACAGTTTATGCTTGAATTATTGAGAAAAATAGGTTTTGGGATTAAAATGAAGAAAAATTAAGCCAGGGAAGTAGAGCATGTTTCGAAGCCCAGATCTTTCTGCTGTGACAAAGGCAGCCTAAGTTTCAGGCCTCACTAGGATCAGATGAAGTCATTATTCATTCAGTCAGGGAAAAAAGACTCAATTACCTCAACCTAAAGATGCTATCAATGAATGCAAAGTGCATATTTTACTCTATTCATCCAAATCCCATTAAAAAGTGAAAGGAATGATTTAATCTGGCCTTCCAGAGTTGGTCTTTTTTTGTAATAAAATAAAGAATCACTGTCCTGCAAAACGCATAACTACTACCTCACACTTTCCCTGCATCATAGCAGTGAAAGGCTAAAAGCTGGGACAAAACCACTCAGAAATGAATACAAAGTTTCCTTTGAAAAATGCCACAGAGGATGGAAACATTAAAAGCAGCCCACTGCACACGGATATGCAGATAATTCAAGGCATTAATACCTTTCTAATTGACCAAGACAGATGTGGTGGACTGCCCGAATAGTGAATATCACAGTTCTGAAGACAACTAAATGCTGCCTTCCCACTCCTCCTCACTGGAAGGTGGGAAGAAAGGGCAAGTGAACCAGAGTCAAAGGCAACTTCTGGGCCTGATAATGAACACAACTGCTCTCAACTCTGTGGTCAGTTCCAACGGAATGGAAGAAAAGATGTATTTTGACACTTATTTTAAACCACTTCCAATTAGCGGTTGATCTTTTTACATTGAATATCTCTGAAACACCCTTAAAAGTTTCTTTGATTCATGTAAAAGACCATATGGACTCTTAAAAAAAAAACTATTTAAAACAAAAACTAGTTAACTTACAAAGTTACAGATTCTGTAAAGACAGTGGTCACTGAAGTTTTGATGTGAACCTGCATTCTTTAAAGAATTTCATTAACATCTCCACAGACCATATAGCTTTTGCTATGATTTTCACCCACAAAATACACGATTAATCACTTAAAGTAATTATGAGTATATAAGAAAAAGGTAAATTAATACACGAGAAAGTCATTTCTAACATTTGTTGTAATTTCCTATATTAGTAAAGCAGATTTCCTTCTACTTGTCATAATATTTGTTTCATTTGAAGCAACTGTGATAACAAAATTAAATACGCTACTGGAAATTTTAATCTCCAAGGGAAAATTTGTGCATAATGTCTAAGACAACCACAATGGCTCTGCAAAGGGGCTGTTCTAGGATAATGAACACAATAATTGCCTGTATAATCTAAAATGCTACTAATGGCAACGATCACAAATCCATTTAGCTCCTCTTTAATTTATGTACCAAGTTTTAAATAGCTAATGGTTCTCACTAAAATAATGGTTTATACCAACAATAAAGGGTAAATACGGTATTCTCCTGCTTAATCAAGAAAAGATCGGTCAGGTTTTTTTTTTGTTTCTTTCTTGAATGAACACATGGACGAATGAGAATTAGACCTTATCTCCATAACATAACTACTCCCATCCATCTCAGAGTTAAAACTCCTGCATGCTACTGAGTCTCTGAGAAACACATGTGCACAGCAAACTGAAACTTAAGTCTTATGTTGTAAACTCCTGGGCCCTGTCGCTGCTAAGTGAGCATCAGAGGGCAGAGTGCACACACCACTGAGTATCGGTAACACTGCCCTGGATTAACAGGGTCTGGACATCAGCATACTCTTACCAGTCTTTACAACTCACATGCATTTCTTCCTTATGTGGAAGCTTTTTGAATAGTAATATAATCAAATTCAAAATTTCAGAAGTCAACTTATACCCTTGCAAAAACTAAATATTATTTTACCTTGTCCTAAGTTTTAGATTTGAAAACAGCACAATTTGAAAAAGAGAAAAGTCCCCAAATACCTAATTCATTCAAGAGTACTCTACACAGAAAGAAGCTTCATATATGAAAGATTGCTTAAGGAAAACCCCACAATTGCTAATGTTGTTTATCTTTTACCAGCTAAACTGTTTGTGAATCAACCCAGCAGACGTTCATTCAGAATTTGGACTGTGACTATAACACTGAGTTGTACTTTAGCCTAAATGAAATCTCTAAACATATTCCTTTTCAATATTTTTGAAAGAAATCAGCCCTATACTTTCCACTTTTAGCATGAACTAAGAAACAAGAAAAAAAAATTTGCAAGCTTTCATATATATTTTTATATTTCAAATAAATGAAACATGTACATTAAATCTAAAGCAAAAACTTTTTCCACTATGGAGTTTAAATGTCAAACATTAATTTTTTAAAGTGATACTACTGCCAGGCATCCTCTGCCTCTCTTCCAGCTTACTGACTTGCTGCTTCTGGGCGCACCTGCTGAACAGTGCCTATAGGGGTGAGGCTGGCACATGCTAAAGCCTGCACAGCACTGGTGGTGCGTGAAGCGAGGGGGTTTCTTCTGGCTTGCAGTCTGTTGGCTTTTCTTTCTTTTTTTTTTTAAAGATTTTTTAAAATATTTATTTTTTAGGTGTAGATGGACACAACACAATGCCTGTATCTTTATGTGGTGCTGAGAATCGAACCTGGGTCCCGCCCGTGCTAGGTGAGCGCTCTACCACTGAGCCACAATCCCAGCCCTCTGCTGGACTTTCAAAGCTCTCCAGGTAAGTACCAGGATAATAATCACCACCACTTCTGAAAATCAAAATCTGTATTTATACAATTGTGACAGTTATTGTGAAAATATACATAATCACCTTAATTCTTATCTATCAACAAGTTTTGCCCAACTGTCCTACACTCAGAATTGAAAGTTTTCTCCTGGCTTACTCAACTTATCACTAAGAATATTTTTCCTTGACTAATATTTAAAAAGAAATTGGGAGACATGGTGGCACAGACCTGTAATCCCAGCCACTTGGGACACTGAGGCAGGATAACTACAAGCTTGAGGCTAGCTGGGCAACTTGGGAAGTCCTTGTCTTAAAAAAAAAAAAAAGTGTGAGGGTGGTGGGGTTGGCTCGGTGATAGAGCATTTTCTTAAATCTCGAAAACAAAAATGGGGTCATTCTATTATTTGTATAAACAAACAAATATGTGCAAAGACCAGTGACTAAACAAGGGAGTGAAGACACTTGCACACCCAAAGGAGGATCGTAATCAAGGGGACAAGGGGATTCCAAGAGGAGCTGCATGCCAGAGCACACAGCTGGCGCCCTACTTGACTCTTGGTGAGGAGCAGGGCCCACAGCTGTGCCATTCCACAAGGTAGGGTGAGTGCACACCTTGCTGCTGTGCATGGCTTCCTGGTGCCAGCCTCCTTAAATTGCTGCCTCCCAGACACTGGACACAGCACTTCCCACAACACATGCTTGTTCACCAGAACACCTTTTATAATAACCCCCAGTGATGAGAGAAAGCAGTGCAGCAGCCACATGGTGCATATGCACATGCATTTCAAATTGGCTTTAGCAAACTTTGTGCTGATTTTGTGTTCAAGCAGGACAACTTGGTCCCACCAATCACTTTCTGACAGCTTTTACCAACATCACAACCTTTATTATAGTATACTTAATATACCAAACGCCAGCAAATGTGGCTTAAAACATTGGTAAAATTTCTATCTTAAATAATTATTATAAGTTATTTAAAATATTTAACTTGTGACATCAAAACCATACTTCAAAGAATGAATGAGTGAAAACACACAAGGCAGTTTGCAAACTATCTGAAAATTTAGTTTTTACTCACATACACAAATGACATTAAAATCCAGTAGTGAATATTAAGACAAACTCATAAATTTCCTAATGTACATTAATCCTGATTTTATTTTACAGTAGTCCACACAAAGTTTATTTTAAAATTGGGGGTAGAAGGAGATCAAAAGCTAGCAATCGCTCTCATTCCACACTCCACTGTGAGTGCAGTGAATAACGATTTTACTTGAACATCTCACTGCTGTCCTCCCAGGTGGTGTTGAAAAAGGCCAGAACATGCATGGTGTGGCTTCACCATCAGAGGGAGCTCCACATTGGAGCACAGTCCATAGTCTTCCTGATGCTGCCTGCCTGTTCTCTGGGAAAGCATGACTCTGCCTCTAAGTCAACCAACTCAGGACATCAGAGACAACAGAGTTATCCTAAATGTTCCTCTGTCGTGCAAAATTCAGGACAGAACTGATTATAAGAGGAGGGATCCCTGAATAAAAACCTGCCATCATATAAGAATCCTACATAATGACATGACATCCAAATGAAGGAGGGAATCAGTACAGCACTGCCTAGCAAAGGCTTCCTGAAGATTTACATTTACAAGCCCAACTGACAAACAGTGACCATAGCTTGTGTAATGGTTGTGAGACTCTGAACACATTTACCTTATTTTTGTCAACAGTGAAGGAGGCTATCAATTTTAAATGGTTTTTACCAGATCCAACCAATGATTTAAAGCAATTACTTCAAAAGCATAAACTAACCTCTGACAACAGAAACCTCAACATCCATGAAAATGAAATCTCAGGCCAGGTATCTGGTTTTCAATTTAGTATTAATTAAGCAGTTTATTTTGGTAATTTTCATATTTATTTTAACACATATTTTACAAATAGCATTAACCTATTCTTGAATCTTTATTATCTAAAAACACAGCATACAACAAGTTAAGGGAGCAATGTTCCCCTGTGGACCAGAGTGGCTTTGGAAGTGCTGGACCACAGATGGTGGCAAAGTTGTGATACAAAAGAAAAACTGGTGGGACCATTCCTCCTTTCCACAGGCCAAGCAGTCACCCCTCCACCCCAGGCACAGAGGGTGAGGGCAACAGCCTGGGCAGATAGGCACCAGCTCTGTCCCCTCTCCCTGGAACAGCAGGAGTTGTTCTTATAAGGAAACTATAGAGAACTGGGGGAGGGGAGCAATTCCACCTGCTCAGTCATTTTTATTACAGAATTTTAGAAAACAAAATGGTTACATTTTTACCAGTAAACAAGATCACTGATTTATAACTTAGATTCTGGATTCCACCTGCAAGCACAAGGGATGACACGCCTCACCAAGAGGCCCTGTTCCTCACCGTCTGAACTCCTTCTCTGACATACCGACAAGTAGAGAGTATTCAGTGCTGTGTGCAAGGGGATTTACTCAACATACTTGCTTAGAAGGCAGAAGTCTGGTTTTATTAAGGACTACTCTGGGTACTAAAAATAGCACTTGAAGTGGCTCATTCTAAGTAATAACATATTTGGAATAACAACCAAATGACAATTAGCAGAAAACTCCCTGATATTCAATGACTCGATGATGGCAGTGCTCAGTTTGCCATTACTTCACACCTCGAGAGTCTGTACACTGCTCTGCTGGCACAAGCACTGAACCACAAAGCTCAGAAGAAAGGAAACGCACCAGGTCCAGGGAAAGGGCTCACATTTCTGCAACTGTACTTCCTTCACTGTGGTGTGTGTGTGTGTGTGTGCCATGTGTGTGCATGTACCACTGGCAGCTGCTTGCCACCATGCAGGCACAAGGCACCTACCACTGCCGAGAACCACCAAGAGGGCTTTCAAGCTAACACCACTCACTAAGGCAACAAGACCTGCGCCTGCAATATTTCTGGAGCCACAACTATGATCCATGTTTCTCTTAATTAAGTTCTTTGGCAACTAAGTACGTATCATCTATTCATAATTATACTACAAACACATGTCAACCCGTAAAAAGTGCTGACCAGCATTGGAAGTACCTCAGAATCACTGTCATCTTGAACAAAGACAAAGATCTGCCCTTTTTCTGTCCCACCCACACACCAGCTTAACTAGCTATTAACCAGAAGTTATAAGGAGGTAAACATTTTGATTTTTCTTTTTCATTGGTGCATTATACTTATACATAATAGTGGGATTCATTAACATTTTGATTTTTAAGACAGCACAGCAGAATGGCAGACACAAAATAGCAAAGAAAAAGAAAGAAGGAAAGTTATTTCGGTCTAATAGCTAACTTTAGATCAGTTTCTTAGTTTTCACAAACTGTGAATTTTATGATTTTCATTCTTTTGTAAAGAAAACGTAATTCAACAGATTCACTGAAAAAAATTAAATGATAAGGGTAATAGAGTTAAATAAACTTTTCATCTTGCCTAATCACTCTTTTATTATTAAAACTATCTATTTAAAAAGAGCTTTATTACTGGTATCTTAGCAAAATGTAACACTATTTTAAACCATCTAAAATTTTTCTGTTACTTTATGCCTTCAGAAACATTTTATGAACCATTTCATACTTAATGGCTTGTAAGCAATCCTGAGAGTTGGGAATTGTGTGAAAAGTTGCTCAGATTGACAGATAAAGTGAAAAGGTCTGTATTAATTTCCAAATAAAGAAATGCATGGCATGGTATCTCACGATGATTATACTCTAAAGTACCAATTAGAACGCATCAGAAACTAGAGCAAGTTGACACTCTACAATAAAGCAAATAATTTCCAGTTGGAGGGGCAGAAAATGTTAATATGCAATGTTCAAGACTACAAGAATCTTTGTAAAAGGAAGTAGCTAATAAGGTTTAATGATGCATGTCAGGAAGCCACAGTATGTAGGGAAACACAGCTGGCTTCATTTTGTAAACTATTTGATATACACATCTTTCTCGCTCACGATTATCAGCTGTGCCAGTGCCACAGGGGACAGTTTAGACCTCAAATCAGGATATTCTTCTTGTTCTCTAAATTACAAGTAAAATACATTAATATAATATGGTGCTATAGGCTAGTGCCCTGAAGAAACACTCATCAGCTTCACAAGGAGAATTAAAGAAGTCTTCTACAGAATGTGGTGAAAACAATCTTGCCAGCCTAAATAGGCCACTAAGCCCCGCAACCATTAAAACAGACCATAAGACAGAACGCTTGGATTTAGGGAACTGATCACCTTCACAAAAACAGTCTCCATTTTTCATACCTTAGGTGCTAAAATACACATGAACTAAAATGCTGCTGCTGAAACCCCTGTGTGCCACCACTCCCAGGGGTGCCTAAGCGGGTGCACTAGAAACCCCTCCAAAAGGCAGGATGCATCTTGCTCCCCTGGTCTCAGTTATGAGAGGCTGCAACGTGCAGGTGACAGCAATTAGCAGCAGATGACAGAAGCACTTTGAATGTGTACCAGATGGCAGTGAAGGGTCACTGGAAGCCAGCTGACCCTCCACAAGGAAACCCTTGTGTTAGGACCATCAAACTCAAAAGCTCTTAGAAACAAATTAATTATTCAGCCACCAGAAGACAACTGCTGGGTCACAGCACTAATATCAAAATGCTGTTAAAGCACTTGGAGCGCACTTATTTTAAATGTAATTACACATATTAGCTGTTAAAAACAAGCATGCCTCATAATGACGAAAAGGTTGCCCTGAACTAAAGGAGCTAAAATTCTAGTAATTAATGAATTGTCTTATGGCAAAACAGAGTCAACAGGTTCCAACTCGATGAATTTTTTCATGGTTAAACCTAGGAACAGTCCTTTCTAAGTGGAAATCTGTACCGAAGCCTCATCAGTCTCCCGGTCAGAAGAGTGACAGAAATACCAACATCTCTCTTGGGAAAGGGCACAGAAGCCACAGGTCTACAGCTATAGGACCTGAGATACACCTAAAAATCTCAGAGCTGGTCGGTCAAGACTTCCTGCTGGGAAATGAAGTACCTTGCTTTAGCTGGGCCAGAGCAGAAGGGAGAGATGGCAAGACTGCAGGAAGCCCTGGCCTTTCTCCAGGGGACTCACTGCAGACAACTGCAGTAAAATATGCAGGCAACAGGGCCGGGGTTGTGGCTCAAGGGCAGAGTGCTTGCCTAGCACGCGTGAGGCACTGGGTTCGATCCTCAGCACCACATAAAAATTTTTTTAAAAAGGAATTTAAAAAAATGCAGGCAACAATGCTTCAGACAAGGATGGTGTGCGATGAATTCACTTTCACAAGATGAATTCCAAACTAGTAACTAATACCTAACACATGAGGGCTTAATTTTTGGTTTACATTGCTTAATAAATTTAAGCTGATCAATTTGTTCCCCTTTAGCCCATTTCCATTTTACAAAGCGTACTAGATGTCTTTTCCCCTGTGCCTGCCCACTCTATCCCAACTCACTGTTCTGCTCTTCTAAGGGTCCATATGGCTAGCCAAGGACCCAGCTCCTGGCAGCTGCCTACCTCCTCCCCAAGTCATGCCTCCTGGGCCCACTGTTGCTCACTGCTAAAGCTGAGCAGCTCACTGAAGGGTCCCAGAAAAAATAAAAGCATGTTCACTCTTATAATCAGAAGCCTATTGCTGGACTTCCATTAATGACTTAACTTTCCATTAGGGTCATGAAATGTCTTCCTTTACCATTTTTATTTAATCGTGGCAAAACTCGCTCAACTGACATGAACTACTACACTTTAAGAACAGACTAATAAAATGACTACCTGCTACCCAAGGACTCACAGGAAGTATATTCCCAACAGCTGTCACAGCACAAAGCCCTTGCCTTCCCCCACTGCCTCCTCCCAGCTGGCGGCTGCAGAGGCTCCTCCCTTGCAGAGAGCAGTTCACCCTTTCCACTGAGCACCAGGATGAGTCTCCTTCTCTGAGGAGACTATGCCTGGAACCCAGGCAAGAAGGGCCTTTGAGACAGCACAGTCAGGGGATTCTAGCAGGGCATGCCTCTCCCATCTGCAGAAAAGTTCAGCCCTGCAGGAACTCCTCTGGAGCCCAGGCTTTCAGATGCCACCCACTTCCTATGTCTCTTCACAGTGTCTTGAAGTCACAGCATTTAACTGAAGATTAACAGCTTTATAAAACAATGCTCTTAAGAAAACAGCAAGGTTAGAAACATATCCCCCTAAAGGATACTCACATACCTTACATGACAAAATTCCAAATGATAAAAGAAACTGAGGGGGAAATGTCTGAAACAAGCCCTGGTCATCAGATTACTCTTAAACAATGATGCACTGCAGGTAAGCTAATTTTTCTTCAATTTTCTCTCAAAATAAGTATGACATGATGGTAGGAAATGGCTCCATAATGACTAGAATCTAAACAAATTAATTCCTCAAAGACCATTTAAAGTCCCCGCAGTCCACAGAACACACACCATCCTCCTGCCTCCCGCCACCAGGACGACAGGCTGCAAAGCAGCCTACTGGCCCTGACACTGCTTGCTCTGTGGCCCAGGTTCGGAATGGCCTGTGCACCATGCAGGAACACTCATGTGCACCTCTCTGAGGTGCAGCAATTTAATTTGTTCTGTTCTAAAAACCATGACCTTGGCTTCAGTTCTCATGATTGATAGAGGGTTGGTGCATGAGAGGACGGAAGGTGGGCAGCCAGTGCCTCTGCCCTCCTGTCTGCTGGCACCCTCCTGTCTGCCAGGCACCATGCCCCACACACTTAAGCATGCTTTGCAAAGCTCATGAAAAGAATCTGGTTCCAAGACCCACCCCTGCCTTCCCACAGGATTCTGCTGTCTCTTGTGACTCACAAGATGCTCAGCAGGTACCTGCCTGGGAAGTTCTCTTGGACCTCCTACCTCAGGCAGACAGCACGCACACAGTATCTGGTAACTTAAATTACTTTCAAATCTAAGCAAAAATGCTTCTGCACAGTAGACTATTCTGACACTGTGGATTTTATCCTTTTGGGGACTGTTTCATTTTATAAAGAGGCAACTTTCTTTACCAGGAGATCATGTCACATCCTAGCCTTTTCCCAGTTTACTGAGAAGCAGCATTTGAGGGCAGGGAAGAGGAAGGGGAACAACCTTGCTGCATCCCAGCTCTGGAGTGGGGTGGGTGTCCTGGGCCATTAGACAGGTGTGGCAGCCTGGGGCCTGCCACAACTCACTGTGGAAGAGCAGAAGGCACAGGGTCTAGATGTGGCCAACAGCCTGGAAGCTGTCACTCTGTGCCTGAACATACAAAGCTAGCACAGCCTCCATATCCCAGACATCCAGGGTGAGGCTGCATCCTGGTGGCAACAGAAGCAACCCACACTGGTCTGAGAAGCACCGCCTGCCACTCCTGACTTCTGTGCCCTGCACCTGCTGTGCAGAACCATGAGCACTGCCTGCACCCAGGGTGGAAACTGCTCTCCCCACTGGAGAAGATGGTGGCAATCTGACTGACAGCCATCATGAGATTCCTGTAGAATTAGTCACTAACTTTCTCATTCAAAAGAAATGATCAGCTAGCCTAACAGGGCAGATCTTTTTTTTTTTTTTTTTTTTTTAAAGAGAGAGTGAGAGAGAGAGGGGCAGAGAGAGAGAGAGAGAATTTTAACATTTATTTTTTCTTAGTTCTCGGCAGACACAGCATCTTTGTTTGTATGTGGTGCTGAGGATCGAACCCGGGCCGCACACACGCTAGGCGAGCACGCTACCGCTTGAGCCACATCCCCAGCCCAACAGGGCAGATCTTGAGATGAGAGTGTTCAATTATCTGAGTACTACTGGATCTGTAATTAAAATGCAAAGTATTTGAACTCAACATTCTATTGGGTAACCAATTTGGAAATAAAGGGCTTTGCTGCCATTTTCATTTAAAATGAAAATGTTCCATCAAAAAGAAATTCTGTTTATATAGCAGCAAATAGAAAAAAAATTTAAGATAACAATGGAATTACATCAAAAAATTCCATGTACCTAGAAATAAATCAAACAAATTTTACAAAACATCTACAGAGAAAAATCACATTATTGAAAAGAATATAATGTACTCATTGATTAAAGACTTCAATATTATGAAAATTAATTCCCCCCAAAGCTTTATAGTGATTATATGCAATCCTAATCAAACTCCCTACAGTAATCAAAAAGTATTGGCATAGAAAGGGAGCAAGAGACTAATGCAAGCGGAGGCTCAGAGGACCCCTTGTGCATGGACACACAGCAGTCCAAGAAGCTGGCCCTGTGCCAGGACAGCAGCCTGGGCACCATGGCAAAGGGTCAACAGGGTGTCTGCCCAAGGAAAAACATAAGCTCAATCCCTGTTCATACATGAAAACAAGGCTGTGGGATGTCAGTGAGAAAGGTAAACACTAAAATCACAAAGAGATAATGCACAGAGTATTTTCAGGACCAGAGATGATTGACACCTGGATTATATGAGAGTGAAAATCTGCTGTTCCTTATGAAGAGGGAGAAGGCAAGCAATAGAGTGAGAGGAAACAATACATGCAAGCCAACAAAACACTCACATCCAGACATGAGAGAGTTCTCCAGAGCAGTAAGAAAAGAGATGAGCTATCCAGAAAGAAACGGGCACAAGATGGTAATCACCATATGCATGGCCATATTTCATTTATAGAATGAAATAAGAAGCACGGGCATAGCCAAGGCTGTAGAGAAACCTAAGCTCACCTTCATGCCTGGGAAAAGCTACATCTGGTGCAAACACTTTGGGAGACTGGAGTCCTATGACATGAGTACAGACGTATCATTTGACACAGCAATTCCTCTCCCTAGAAAGGCACACAGGAATGCAGGAGAGAACATGCACACCCACATTCAGGGCGGAGTGATTCCTAACTACAAAGGTTAGGAAGAACTCAACAATGCATCCCGTGTGGACTGAGGGCTCCATACAGTTATGGTTTACTCACTCCTGGACATGTGAATAAATCTCACATGTGCATGTCACTATATAGAAGTCAAATACAGAAGAATATGTAGCACTCTATTCCTTTTTTAAAAATTTCCAAGGCATACCACAGCCATGGGCCCATTAAACAGGAGCATGGTGGTCAACTTGGTGAAGGAGGCTGGGAGAGTGCTGTTTCTGAAGGGGCTTGCTCCTGACGATTCACGTAGCTGTTTTTTTTTTTTTTTCCAAGTTTGCCCGCTTCTGGGCTAAGTTGTTGTTAAAAAAATAAATCAAAACAAGTAAAACAGAAAGCAAGTATTATTCTTATTCTGAAGCAAAATCCACACACCAATGAGGAGCTTCTAAGGTGAAGATCACATCTTAAATGCACAACAGCCTAAATTAAAGCAATGGTCACACATTATGTGGAAGAAACTTATTTTAGAGGAAAATTAAATGGGAACAAAACTAGACTTTCTCAAAAGCTACTAAACAGAGAGCATTTCTGAAACTTCAAAAAGTGAGAGGTTGAAGGGGTGGTATATACAATAAGGTTGTAACACAAAGGTCTTACAAACTACAGAGGCCAAATGTTCTCTTCTGAACACTCAGCTCATGGCACTGCTGAAACTGCACTGGCCAGGGCCAACACTGAGGCAAGCAGGCACTCCACACTTCAGCAGGGGACAGCGACCCCATCTACGGAACATTAATAGTTAAGAAATTTCAGTGCAAGCGCAGCAGGCCGCCTCCAACATGGCAGCAGGCGGGAACAAAGGTCTGTAGAGGTTGGTGTGCGCACTCACCCACACCTTACTGACCACGGGGTGTCACAGGGAGCTCCACGTATGGCTGCACACTCACAAGCAGCAGGGCCGATCATGCCCATTCTTCATTTCTGCAGCAGTGACTTTGATTTCTGCCTTTGGATTTCTTAGAATGTCCATCTCTGACTACATTATCCATCTGTTCTTGAATGTTGTCCACTTTTTTCTATTAGTGGCCTTCACATGCTAATCATAGTACTTTTAATTCCCTGTCATTTCAAACCTTGTGTCCAGAGTCTGGTTGTAATGTTGCCTTGTGGCTTCAGCCTATCTTGTAATGTTTAAAAGCTGGACATGCTACATTAGATAACAGAAACTGAAGCAAACTAGCCTTTAGCTGAGTTTATGTGCTTATCTGGCCAGGCTAAGCTAAGCTTAGTGTTTGCTGCAGCTGCAGGAGCTGGTGGCTGCCAACTCCTTGCTTTGGTCTGGGCCTAAACATTCCTCCTAGAGAGCTCTGTGTCATGCTCCCTTTTGGGTGGCATCTACAATCCCAAGCAAGAGCTGGTGTGAGGCAAGGAGGGAGAAGCATGCTGTCATGCTGTGATGAAGGGTCAGCTTAAATGGGTCTGTACCCTGGGCTGTGCCCTTTGCAAGTAATCCTCAGCTCTCCCCAGCTCACTCTACACTTGATGAGATAGGGAGACAGGAGGCTGGAATGGGAAAGCTACCTTCCCAGGGGCAGCTCTGGGACCATTTTCTCACCTGTGCAGTGAGCCTGTGTCCTGGACATTGCACCACTTGCTTTTCCCCTCCCCTTCCAGAGCCTAGAGGCATCCTTCCTGTAATCTCACCTTGAAACTGACTGGTTTCTGGAGGTCAAGTCAGGAATGTGCCCCAGCCAGAGCCTGCAGCCTCCAGGTCTTGCTCACACACTGCTCTGTGCGTGCACTCCAGAAATCTCTAAGACCACCATCTGATGGCTAGCTTCTTCACAGGGCTCCTGGTTAGCAGGTGCCAACTGCGACTCTCCAGAGGTGCCTGGGTCTTTCCAGACTTCAGGGGGCTGTTTGCACTGACCCCAGTTCTGACAGGTCTCAAAAAAGTCAATCACCTTCTGCTTGCTCAGCTGGGTGCGGCGACTTCTGTGGTCTTTTCATGCCAAAGTTGTGCTGCTGCTATACAAAGCAGGTGATCCTAACACACTCTTGCCCCTCTTTCAGCAACAGCAGATGGCAGTGCCAAGACCAGGTGATGTCTGACAACAGAGTAGAGAGACTCAAGTCCCAGAACTACTGCAAGGCAGAGGCCAACAGGTGCTGGACCTGACCTGAATAGTGGCTCAAGGTGGGGTCAATGTCATTGCACTTTGGCTTATTCTAATTCACTTCCTATAAACCTTTCAGCAAAACCAAAGATCTGAGTCACTGCTTCTACATCTGAATAGCAGAACATGGCAACTTGGCAATCACTGATAATCTTTCTAGGAAAGATAATCTTTCTAGAGCTGCTGCACCACAAATCAATCTTTCAAGTGTTTTCTACCACAATTTTCCACCCACTTCAAATGTTTTGCACTTACTTCACTCTGACAAGGAGGAGTTTCCTCCTCCCTCAGGAAGTGTGAGCAGGTGACGGCTCAGGACCACCCCCCTCTGAGCTCACCCTGCATCCTACCCCTGTTCTCATCAACACGATGTCCTCTGGATGGCTCCTGCCCCCTGAGGGAATTTTCCTCATCAGCCATCACCTTTGTCTTTCAGGAATTTTCTGCTGACTCCTTGCTACTCCATGGTCTACATGCATGACCACTTTTTTCTCTTAAACAACACAATGGCCTCAAGCCTTAGGACATTTGAGGACACTTATCTCCTGCTCCCTTGTCATCTCCATGCACCTGGCTTCTGCCTATGTCTCCTCAAAGTTCTGCTGACCCAAGATCAAAGCACTCCAAAGAGAGGAGGATGCATAAATTTATCACTAGAGACCAGCCTCACACTCGGAGGACCGAACACTGAGACCCCCTTCATCTATGCTTACCTTGCACTGTCTCTTGAGCTGCTGTCAGCAACCCCAACTGTGCCCTGGCTTCTGGAGGTACACTGGCCAGGCTTATAAGCAAGTTTCCATGGCAAGCACCCATGCCAATGATGCCAAGACGTTCAAATCCCTACCTTCGCCATCTACCTAACAGTATCTAGAGCTCTCCAGATCAAAGCATCAACCTGTGAGAAGTTTGAAGGCAGCAGATATCACTTTTACAGGACAGATTTGATGTGCAAAATATGTTTTCAAAAATAAATTTCTATCTAATGGAAAATAATTTAGCCACATCCTAGTTAACTCTTTAAAACTAGCAATTATCATTTCAGATTTACAATAAGTTACATTCAAGTCTTTGCAACTCCACGTCCCCAGCCCACACCTAAGTTCTAGGAAAGTGAGGGGAAATTTGTAGAGAGGCAACCCTTTGATGCCACTACTCCATGGGACCTCAGCTCCTGCTACTGCCGTCTTGCCACGACCACAATGCCACACCCACAGGGCCTTCTCACTCCTCACTGCCATGGAGCCATGCAGCCTGCTGGCCAGTTTCTAGTTGGCCACTCCAGGAGTACAGAAGTGTGTGGCACTCCTACATGATTTGGAGCCTATGGGGACCTCGGCAGGCTGGGCAAGGTTGACTTGTCTATGCTTGCAAATATACTCCAAGGGCTGGCTCCCATGGGCTGCTCACCTCCCAGAGCCAAGGGCAGGACTGAATTAATTAATCATCTCATTTTGACAGCACATCCCTGCGAGACCTCCACAAAGGCCAGTACCCCAGACCCACACCTGCCAGGGCTGCTTCTGCAGCTTATCTCCTTCTATGACAGGAAGGTTATGAGGGGCTACGTGACTTGCCTCTTTCCCTTCTGCGGCTTATCCCTGAAACTCTATATTGATTCCCCTTAAGACTTGGCCTCTTGAATCTCAATAGTACCCAGCTCTTCTAAATCAAAATTTTCAGCTTTCAAGACAACTGTCAATATTTTTTTAAAAATCTATTTAGAAACACAAAAGCTGAGCATATTATGTCGTAAAACCCCTGGTCCTCTGTGGCTTCTGACAATGCTTCTTGAGCATTTATGATGCGTCAGATAATGTGTCTTCTAAAATGTTGTCCATGTAAAACACAAAATGCTATAAGCTCCCACATGGCATAAAGATTAAGTATTCACCAAAGGTGCAAGGGCTCTACTGAGACAGAGCCGAGATCTAAAGCTAGTTAGAGCACAATGGTCCCAAGTCCCTGTTCTTATTGGAGCTGTTGCAAAGGATCTTAGCATTCTTCCTGCCTCTGCTGGAGTAGCACAGTCATCCTGTGCATTAACGAGGCCAGAACCTTGGGCCTCAGGAGAGAGACAAACACAAGAGACCGCTGGCAGTTTAAACTTGGTTCATTAGTATGAAAAACAGCTATAACCAACAATTTATATGCAGTTAATTGATATAAAAGGATTATAAGCACAGAAGAAACACTTTACATTATCTAGTAACAGCAGCAAAGAGCTTGGCCTGTATAGAACCAGAACTAAGAGATCAGAACTCAGATCCAACAACAACCTAAAGCAGGTTAGACCAATGACAAGCACAATCTCCCACCCTCCAAGGGCAACAAGTAGATGGCCACTTTTCTTTGAAAAACTAGTATTACAACACTAATAAAAAGGCAAACCGACACATATGTACTCCTTGAATATAAGGGGCGGCGTGGCAAACTATTCTTTATTCACTCCTAAAACTTACACATAGACATGTCTTTCCAGAGCAATAATTCTGCTTTATAAAACAGGCTCAGACCCTGAGCCCCTCTTGATCTTTAATGTAATGTATGCAAGCAACATAACATAAGATACTTAAAAAAAATGTCCAAGAAACAACTTGATTTTGTTTCAATGAATCAGCACCCATAAATCCTCTCTAAAATTGTTATGATTCTTGATCCAGAAAGTCAGGATTTAAGAACACACTCCAGGAGAGGACCGGCTGCTGGTTGAAGAGGTCAAGGGAACTTCCAGTCTGATCTTCTCTGAGGTCCAGAAACAATCAACAGTGGCTCCTGCCTGGTGATGGGGCATACACACTTGGCCCCTTGGAGACATTGGGTGCCACCCACCCACCCTCATCCAAAGGGCAGCAAATGCATCACATGAGACTGAAATGAAGCCTCAGCATAGTAATTTTTCTTTATGTTGTTTGGAATTAAAAACATATTAAATTGATCCATTATGAAAATTCTGTTCTCTACATTGTGTGTTTCAGACCATGTCTATATCTTAAGGCTATGAAACAATTTTTGTAATTGTAATAACGAAACAAATTATTGACTTTAACTTAAGAAAATTGTTGCTTGAATGACTAAATATTCAACCAAAACAAATGTCTCTAAATTGCATCCTACACAACTTGCTCATTTCCACAGGTTAATGTAGTGATGCTCTATTTGTGCTTTTTCCGTTTCTAATTTTTACATCCTTAAAATTAGTGGTGGGAGAGTGTCCCTGGATCACTTTAGCAATTATGATTCCAATGTAACAAAGTATGAGCTATCAACATTACTATGGGGGAAAAACAATTCACATTAGCACCAGTAGCAAAGTTAACAGAAATCTGGCTATGTGCTTCAAAGTCACAAGTTTGAATTCTAGGCCTAGCTTCCTAAATCTGTTCATGAATTTTGAGGTTACTTAAAATTTGGAACATTTAAGTTTTTTAAAAACTTAGTAATTTTGATGCCAGCACAGCAAGTCATATCTACAAAAACTCATTATTTGTTAAGGGTTTACTATATGCAAAAGACAGGGAAAGAGGCAGAGGACAAATGGATCTATGATGAATTCCTCCTTTTGTTTAAAATCTCTTTAAAGGCAGTGCTAGTTTCTAATTTCTAAAAGATGATAGATGCAACTGGTAATCACCTTAAGTAAGGATTACCTTGTCTAATGAAGAATAGACTTAGAAAGGGAGAGTACCACACGTGCAGTAGATTCCCCATTTGGGTTTACAATGATAGTAATTTGGAGGTATTGGCAGGAGAGAGATTGAAACCTACGTTTAGGATTTTGTTTCAGTATCCATATTTACCCAGGGTTTTCTACGAAAAGATCGATTCTCTCCCATAGTGTATTCAACCTATCACACTGGCACAGAAGCCTACACAGACGTGCAAAAACAAACAAACAACAAAAAAAAACCTACAAAATACTGCTCACCAAGCAGAATGCAATATTCGAAACCAGAAGAGAATTTATTACTTTGAACCACACTGTCTCTTTGACTACACTTGCTTCAACTGAAGACCAATATCATTCCATCCTCACCCAGAAGGCTCTCTTTAGCTGTGATGATTTAAGAGGTTCTAAGACACATTTCATTGATTCATTCAGTGATTGTCTAAGGAAGGAAAACTGGCAAGGGTGAGCTGGTGCAGTACACTGAGGCACAAATGAAATAAGGAGGAATGCAGGCTAGTTATAGTGAAGGGGTTGCTCAAATGAATAAATACATTAAGGGTAAAGGTAGATAGGTTTTTTCACTGTCAGGGACAGGAATTACCCTTTGGAGAAAACACTAGAAGTAACCCTGTGGACTTAAACTGGAACTGGAAGTATGTCCAAACTCATGGTGTTCAATATACACAAAGTTAAAAAAACACTTACACTATGTATGCATCCATCCAGCTAGTCATCCACACATGTATCCATCCATCAGCCATCCATGTATCCATGTATCCACCCACCCACACACCTGTCTCTCCATCAATCCATGTATTAATTTGGCCATCCACCCATGTACCCATCCTTCTGTCCACCCACACATGCATGTATGTATCCATCCATCCGCTCATCTACTCTACACATTCATCTGTCCATGTATCCACCCACCACATAGGTATGCATCCATCCCACACATCCATCTCTTCATGGATGAATAGATGGATGCATAGACAGACAGATACATACATACATACATACATCCGTCCTTCACTGTGTGGGTTAAGTGCCTGGAATCAGTGTATCTCAAGAGTAAGGAGCACATTCAACACCAGAATCTAACTTCTTAATACCATTTTTTGCTGAAAGGAACCCAGGCTTATCCTAGGACTGGGTAAAGAAAGTACAACTCTGATACCTCTTTTTGTGTAAGAAAGAACAAAAAATACTATGATGGGTTCATGAAAATGAGACACAGAGCCAGCTTAAAGGAGTTTCCACAGGCCAAAGAGAAAGCACTATGAGCTGAAGTGAAAGCTGATTTTATTTACTCTTATGAAGGAGTGGGCAGGGAGAGAAGAGATCCTCTAGTGTAGTGAGATGGAGAGG
Organism: Ictidomys tridecemlineatus; assembly: GCF_052094955.1. Taxonomy (NCBI): domain Eukaryota; kingdom Metazoa; phylum Chordata; class Mammalia; order Rodentia; family Sciuridae; genus Ictidomys; species Ictidomys tridecemlineatus. The sequence continues at coordinate 807,222 of NC_135489.1, forward strand.
CACACAGCATGATACTTCCTCAAATGTGAGGTCTGGCAGAGTGAGGCTGTGGACAAGAACCAGGTGTGCTGCCAGTCGTGGCATGGATTTATTTAGTAAATATTTATTCAAGTTAGCACTTTAAATTTGTCTGTTTTTTTTTAAAAGATTCTTCCTTGCTGCCAAAGAAATAACTATCAAAACAAAAAACAAAAGAACTAACATTTTACACTTAAAGTTTATCAAGTCAAAAAAAAAGTCTATGAACAAACATCTCTGTGTGTCTATATAACCGAATCAGTTTAAATTCTCCAGCATTAGGAAAAAAACTTGTAAAAAAATAACTTTAATTTCTCGTGTTCACTTGTGAAATAGATTTTTTTCAAAAAATAAGAATGATCAACCAGGCAGAGTGGTGCACGCCTATAATTCCAGCTACTCAGAAAAATGAGGCGGAAGGATAGCAGATTCAAGGCCAGCCTGGGCAACAAAGAGGGATCCCGACTCTCTAAATTAAATAAAAAGAGCTGGGGATGTAGCTCAGTGGTAGAGTACCCATGACTTCAATCCAAGTACTAGGGGGAGAAAAAGGACACGAAGTGGCTGTTTGTTGCAATTCTGTCTATAACTGAGAAATTCTAAAGTTTCAAGGTAGTAAATGTAATTAACAAGTGCCTCAGGAATGTTGCCTCCTTCAAACTGTCACCCATACCTCATACAAAGTCTACAAGTCTCAGCATCAGCACAAAAACTGATTCAGTTATATAGACACACAAAGATGTTTGTTCATAGTCCTTTTTTTGTTTCCTCACCCAGAACTTTTATGAGATTTCTACCGCAACAGACAGCAATTTTCTGAAAGGCCCTCCGCTATGGCACCATTTTACAACAAATCCTAGCAATTCAATTCAACAGGATGCTTACTCAGTCTGCTGATCCAGCTAGCCCACACCCCTGCTAACCTCCATGCCAAAGCACAGCCCACACAATGCCCAGAACTGCACAACAGGGAGGGACACTGAAATTCATGGAAACATCCGGTAGGTCTTTTAACAGCCACAGCGACAGAAGTCACACCAAGTCCCTGAGGTGTGTCACCTCATCTCAGTACCCTCAGCAGGGCAGCCAGACCACTGGTGAGGCCAGCACACTGTAAGAGACAGGACTCACACAGGTGACAACCAGCTGGCAGTGTAAGCGGTCTGGGACAGCATACCACAAAGGCCACCTGACCTCAGGATGAGGCTGCTGCATGTGGGTCTGTTCAAAATAGAGCTTGGTGAAGTCACCCTTTAATGTCAAGAAAATCAAACATTCACAGTTAGAATGCACTTCTAGAGGTTGAGCAGACAACTGAGTCCAGATATGTTATGATCTGATTCTGAGGAATACCTAAACACAATTACTACTTAGAAAAGGGTAGCCATGGAAAGAAAAACAACATGAACTATCCCTAAGAAAAATAATGCAATCATTCAGCTTGTAAGACACTGCCAGAGGCTTAGGAACAAGGTGACCAGGATGGGCCCTAGCTGGTACTGTCAAGAGGGAAATGTGTGGTGCTGCAGTCACAGTGTGCTGGGGTCCTCAACACAAGCCACAGGCAGGGTGGCCAAGCAGGAAGACTGCACTCATTGGCTTCCCCCTCCCTCAGTGTTTCCACAAGGACAAGAACCCACCCAACTTCCTAGGGCCAAATTAGGGTCAGGGCTTCTCTAAGAGGAGGGGGCAGCTGCCCAACTGAGCCCCACTCAACTGAACCTTGGCAGAAGGCAGTGAGGAAACCACAGTGCCCTCCTTTCTGTCTGACTGCTGGCTTGAAAGGCCCCAAGGTTGGCTTCTGACCCCCTATATGTGTGCATGATGATAACAGGCAGTGACCATACAGCATTTCTAATACACAAACCATCCCAGTCTGGTGATTTTTTTACAGAAATCACCGTGGGAAAGTGGTATTTACTCAGAGAACTTCAAAATAACAAGAGAGGCTCCTTATCTCACTCAGGTCCTCACTAACAACATGAATATCCACTCTGGCCCACTTTATCGAAGTGCACACAGGGGTCCTGGACAACACTGGGCTTTTGCACTCCTAGTCACATTAGACATTTCAGACCTTGCCATCAGAAATATCTCAAAATGACCTGGCAGACGAAATACTTAGTTTTGCCATCCATGATAAGTAAGTCATTATTACAAGTTCCACACACTTCTGTTTTCATGGACTTCGGGTAAGGAATTAAGGGGTTCAAAAAAAAAATAAAGATAATTAGGAAAGTATTCATCTGCTTCTTGGGTAAATTACCATCTGTTAAGAATCTGAACTACAGAGAATATAGCTATAGTTGTTAAGGGATAAGGAAATACTATCAAATAAGCAAAGCATTCACTTTAATAAATTTATGCTTGTATTTCCTGTATGAAGCATCTGCTTTATAATCAAATTCATATTTTTAGAGAATTTAGAGTCAAAATCCAGTTTTCTGCTGTAGGTGTTGTTATGCTCACACAGCATTAAGTCCCAGATACTACCATCAAGCATTAGTTCTTAACATTTAGTATTTTGCATCTGTATAGCTTTCCTGAATTATAAGCCCACTTAAGCTCAAACTGCAGATGAGGAAGCCTGACTTTCAGTTGTGCACAGTGCATTATAGTGTGCCAACCATAAGAGTGAGGGTGGAAGTGTGCAGGCAGAACCCCAAAGTCACATGCATCCTGTGTGCTGCTGCAGAGATTCATGGTAGGTTTGTGCTGTGGTCAATCTTCTTCTGATGGGGCTTAGGACACTGTGACTGTTAATCTTCTGAATGTAGATTGTGATACTGTATACTACAACATGTAATTCTTTTGTGAAGCATATTTTTAAACAAGTATTTGAATTTAAAAATATTTTATTACTTAAGAAGGCAACTATTAGAAATATGGGGTGCTACAATTCTATGCAACCCTCAGAGAAAAGGAAGCTATTCTAAGATTTTATTATAAATCAAAAAACTAACAATATTAATAAATTGCCTTTTTTTAAAATAAGAAAGCTATTCCCCAAACTGCCTTGATTTCAACTTGCAAAATATACCATAGCTAGTTGTATTTTGCTCTATTATCTAAAAACGCCTTTGCAACAATCCAGACAATGAGAAGTGGCTCTAATTCATGTAATGGCACATGTCACCTGTCTCTCTGTCAATGAGACATGTAAAAGCATCTTTTTATTAGAAACACAAATCAATATACCCAAGGGATTACAATAACTGCTTGAAGCAATTTGCATTATTATTTCATCCTTGCTGTTCTTGCTCTGAGCAACTTATTATTATGAACGGCATGAAAATGGCAACCTGTCACAATTGATTTCTCTTAACCTCCTCTAAGAATTCTTCCCTCTTAGGTGTGATCAAGTATCACCTTATAAATATGTGTAAGGCTAGGTTCTATAAAGCAGTCCATTATTCCAAGTTGTAGTCCTTGTAATTTAAACTTTCACCAAATATCAATGTAAAATTGCTTAGTAATAACAACTTTTGATTTATTCAAAGTTTCACAATTAAACTTCCAACTCTGTGTAGAGCCTACCTCCTCACTAAGCACTATGCTGAGGGAAAAATTCCAATTCTGAGCTCTAAGAGCTCATTTTTATCCTAGATAAAATTTTCCTCCTAGATCTAACAAAATGCTGTAATTTATTTTTAATCCCTTTCTGGATAAAACATGTAACCATTTCTTTAAAAAGTTCTAGTAAATTCTTATAATAGGCATTAAGGTTTTTTTTTTCAATTATGTCACACAATAAAATTAGATTCTAAAACCAATTCTAAAAACACACCCCAAATAATCAAATTGGGATATCTGCCAGAGTCACTGAATTTAGTTACACAGGAATTATTTTCCACCTTAGATTTCAGTGACCAAAACAGACATTCTCAATTTCTAGGGTATGTCAGAATCCCTACAGGTGGCTGCACCCCATTTCTGACTCAGGAATTCTGGGGATCCCATAAGGTTGCCTTTTCAGATCCGGCCCAGGGACAGGATAAGTACTGGGAGATGCAATGCTACTGCCAACCCAAAGCAGTGAGGAAGGGTGGCAGGGTGGGAATGTTCTTCATTCAACTTTTTAAAAGCGTATTTAGGGATGGTCCCGTATCCACAGGCACAGGAAAGACGAAACAAGTAAAAAAATGCCTGGGCTGAGGCTTGGGTTTCAGAGTGCCCATGCTGTTTTCCTGGGTTCTGCATGTCTGGAGCATTTCACAGTAAAAGAGTCCCTATGAAGATCGGGGACAATCTCCTTGTGCTGACAGCAGGCTGAGGGCTGCCTTTCCACTGGCTTGACAGATGTCAAGGAAGATAAGAGTGAAGACTGTGGACTGCTAGGGCCTGTCAAGCACAGGCCACATAAATCTGCATAAGCACACAGCCTGGCTTTTGCTTCTGATCCAGCCCAGAGACAGGATCAGTACTGGGTGATGCAATGCTACTGCCAACCCAAAACAGTAAGGAAGGGTGGCAGGGTGGGAATGTTCTTGATTCAACTTTTTAAAAAGAACACTTAGGGATGGTCCCATATCCACAGCCACAGGAAAGACAAAACAAGTAAAATAGTGCCTGGGCCGAGGCTTGGGTTTCAGAGTGCCCATGCTGTTTTCCTGGGTTCTGCATGTCTGAAGCATTAACACCTTCTGTGGAACTGGCAGAGAAGACATCTAGTACTTCTACCCAGTTAGGTCAAATTGCATGAAATTCTATTTTCCTTTTTGCATTTTTTGTCTATTTCTTATTGTGGGGAGCAAATCCAACAACTGGGATTCAGGCAGGGCCTCTGGGCTTGGTTGCTGATAATAGTAGTTATTTCTTTTTTAAGCAGCTAGAGAAGAACAAGGTAGCCAACATAAAAAGAAAAAGGAAAACTGACCAAAAGATGCATGGGGATGTCTGCTAAGAGGAATGACAGATTTAAATCATAATTCATAAAACCACTGATGATACTGGCAGAATGTCCCACATTTACCTGCTCAACTCTGGGGATTAGAAACTACAAACTCTGGTCCTCAAGGACCCTTCAACTTGAGTGGGGAAGATGGGCTGCCAACCTAAGCCAAGGGGGAAGGGATGGGATTCACAATGCTCTTCCCAGCAGTGTGGTAGGAGGGGGTGCACAATATCGAACAGCATTGTCAAGACAGAGCAGGCAGATCTTAGGGCCACAGAGTGGGCAGAGTGCCGGCCTCTATTTGCTGTTGTCTTATGGAGCCACTTGAATCTAGTTAACAACAGTTACTGTATAATTGGGCCTAATCTTTTTAGGAAAATGCCCAATGAGCTTTATATTGCTGCAGGAGCCACAGAACCAACGTATTAGAAAGAGTCCATTCATTTAGACATTGTACACGTCAACAATTATGTGCATCATTTTCTTTTACTGTTAAAGCAATGTGATCCCAGAGAGAAACGTCCAGATGCAGGGTCACACCTATAGTAGAAGGCAAAAGACACTACAGGCATCAATAAACAGCAGAACAGTAACAGAGAGGCAGAGGCAAAAGTCACTGAGAGGATGTGCAATCTTTATAGAATTCTATATTTCTGCTCTATCCAGGAATAAAGGAGAAAAATCAGCAAGCACAGCATTTGTTAAACTGAATTGATTCTGTGAGAGTCCACAAGCAATTGAAGAGTATGAGACTGCTACTGTGTCCCCTTGAGAGAGAAGGTCCTGGGAAATAGAACACACGTAGGAACAGTCACTCTGTCTTTGAGGTTGGCTGCAGCAATAACAGGATGCATCCTTTTATAAGGGAAGGTAGACTGGAAAATGTGAACACAGGTGTGCACATGGGTACTGGCACCTCCCCTGCATGAAGCCTTCCTGTCACTGCATTTTGCCTCTTTTTTATGGGGTGGGAGTATAGGGGAAAGAACCTAGGAGTGCTTAATCACTGAACCATATCCCCAGCCCTTTTTATATTTTATTTTGAGACAGGGTCTGGCTAAGTTGCTGAGCCTGGCTTTGAACTTTCAATCCTCCTTAGCTGCTGGGATTCCAGGCATGCACCACCATGCTGCCTGTACTTTGCCTCTTAGTGCCAATAGTTATCTTTCTTCCAGATGTGCCTAGTCTGACCACATCTTCTGCCTTTCTCCTTTTCTAAAAGTCTTGCCCTTGGGCTACAGGGGGCCTCTGGGCTGCCAACTGTATGGTTATGTACTATCACTCACTTCACTGCCTGTGCCCTGGGGTTACTGTACTCCTTCAACTACTTTTCTCTGAAACCTGCTGCTGCCTACCTGCAATTTTGGACCCACTAAGTGTCTATTGTTTTGTGCCTGCTTTTGGGCTCTTGTTCTCTGTTTGTTACTGGCTCCATTATAACTTTAACTCCAAGAACAGCTAGGTCCCCAATATTACACAAAAGAGCTTAAATAGGAACTTAACAATTTTACAAATTTGCATGGTCCTCGAATTTACATACCTGTAATGAAGGTAGAAAATAAATGAAAAATGAAGAGAATGAAAATAGGGAAGAAAACAAAAAAGTAAGAGGGAAGGGGAGACAGGAAGAGACATAATGATTGACTGTAAATATTTTCTGGCAATCAAAGAAGCCATGTTATATTTTCAATGGTAGTCATATAATATTATGTAATTTTCTTTTAAGCTAAAGAACTTTTGTCCTTTCATGATAGTATTAATAGTACCGTTATATTAATTTCTCTAGCTAGAAAAAATAAATAAAATGGGAGTGCCGGCCTCTATTTGCTGGCTTTCTCTTATGATAGGATCACTCCACATTTTTTTTTTTTTTGGTTACCAGGGATTGAACTCAGGGGCACTCAACCACTAAGCCACATCCACATCCCCATTTTGTATTTTATTTAAGAGACAGAGTCTCACTGAGTTGCTTAGTGCCTCACTTTTGTGGAATTTGGCTTTGAATTTGCAATCCTCCTACTGCAGCTTCCTGAGCTGCTGGGATTACAGGTGAGCACCACTGTGCCTGGCAGTCCACTTATTCTTTTTAAAAAAATTTTTTTAGTTGTAATTGGACACAATACCTTTATTTCACTTATTTATTTTTATGTGATGCTGAGGATTGAACCCAGTGCCTTCCACGTGCTATGTGAACACTCTACTGCTGAGCCAAAACTCCAGCCCCTACTTGTTTTTAATCAACATTCTTTAAGCTCTCTTCTCTTAACCCTGACCCCAGATCCCCCAATATCACATCCTCTTATCACCCTGAGCCCCTCAGAGTCTCCAGTGCTGACTGTGGCAGGCTACTGAACCTACTAGCCTTCCCTGCTTTCCCCTAGGGAGCACCACAGCTGACACCTCCTGTCACTACTGCCCCCTCCTGTGATACTCCCTGGTTATAATTCCTCTGCATGACCTCTTAAACACTGCATTTTGGGGAATTCCACAAGGTCTGTTTTCACACTAAAGAGAAGCCCTGAAAAGCTAAAGTCATAGCCATGCTGGAGGCAGTCACTAGTGCTGCTGGTTCAGTACCTATAGCTCCCTCCTGCATGGGGAGCAGGACTGTTCTTATCTGGCTTCTTGAGCAAAGCTGAGGCCTTTAGTTGCTCTGGTCAATGAAGTGTGACCTGTATTGCTTACTAGTAGAGGCCTTAAGGGTCAACATGCAATGTGCTAGTTTATCTTACATCAGAGACTATGATGAGCAAGCACCCTCCAGCCTCAGTTAGACACAAAACACACTAAGGGGACCACTGTAGGAAATCACTGTGGTTTTGGGCAGTTTAGGATCCCATCATGGCTTAGCCTGTTCCAACTGTAACCACTTCTTACTCATTCAAAAATATGTATTTCTAGCTCAAATTACTCTGTTGACAAGTCACTCCAAAACCGAATTTCAAATACTGCCCTATCAACCCACTCCATGTGAGAGACAGTTGTTGGAACTGTAAGGGATGGTTTTGTCTCTCTGAAGAAATCCAATGAAACTCAGAAGAGCAATTTGATTCCCCTTCAGAGTGCTTGCACTTTCATTTAGACCAGCCTTCCTCAAAGTCCACAGTTTGCTGGTTCACTAGCCTGTGGAAGAACACTGGATGTAGTCTTCAGAAAATAATGTCTCTCAAACAGTACAATGGTCATCAGGAAACAAACATCACATGTTCCTCTCCACTCACCATACACCAAAATCAAAACCTTCCCTGGATACCTTCAGCCCATTTATAGCATGCTTTAAAGCCGTTTCTGAATTTTATTCTTATAAAACTAGCATTGAACACTTAGATTTCATTACACATACAAATTTACCTGATCAATTTCCCTCTTAGGGTTATTCCTTAATTTAAAAATTTTTAAAAACTTCAGGCCTAAAAACAAAACAAAACAAAAAACTTCCAACAAACCTCTACTAACGTGCCCTGTTGCAGAGTGCATAGCTCAGGATTCTCCAGCGAAGGCACAGTTCCACTGAGGTGCCACCCTCTTCTGGGAGCTGTGGTGTGAATGCACCACTCTAAACAAGGGAAGTTGCAGAGGGGCCAGCCAAGGGAAAAGTGCTCCCAGAGTTTCAGGCACTGTTGGCAGGCAGATTCTGGCTGGAGTTGGGGCCTGCCACTGAGGGAGCCCTTTACACCGAGTTAAAAGCCACTAAGAGGTCAAGCAAGGGTTCCACTCCAATCCTGTGAATACCAACAACATCCCTGCTAAAACCATGGAAAAACAGAAGGCTAAACATAGGAGAGAAGAAGAGGGAGAGAGATGAGGTGGAAGGAGAGGAGGTGAGGAGGAAGGCAGAGAGGGTGGCCACTGGGAGAATTTCTAGAGTACATGGTACTGGACAGCACAGGGTATATTATCTCACATAAACTAGTTAGTAAGTATTTACTGACTGGAGATGATAGGCTGGAAAACATTCCATTCTATAGCAAGTCTATAGATGACATCTATTGAACATCTGTCACTTGGCAAGTTCTTTTCTAAAAGCAACACACATTATCTTGTTTTCAATATGTGGACACTTTCTCCATTTATAGATGAGGAAATTAAGATGTAGAATTGTGATATGTCCCCAAGACCAAAGGGCAAGTCAGTGGCAAAATCCAGATTCTCACCCAGATAGTGAAACTCCAGTGCCAGAATTCTTAATTGTGATCATAAAATACAAGGTCACTTTAGTTACTATGCATCAAAATTCCATGCAAAGAGTTCAATGAGGTAAAAACAAAGGCTATATCAAGAAAAAAAGTGATAAAGTGAAGAAAAAAAGAGGAAGTAAGTTAAACTGAAGAATAAAGAGTTAAATTGAAAGGCAGTCTAACTTTTAAGATATAAATTAAACTTTACACTTAACATTAAATTTATCTTCAAATATCATAAATATAAAAGGTGAAAAGATTAGAGAAGCACTGGACTTATACAGGCACTAGAATATTCTATTTGCTCACTTGAGAAAAAAATTACACTTCCCTGAAAACATATATAAGTATGCATGTGATTCTGTAAATTATTAGTTGAACAATTCACTTTTAAATGTTAATTTTAACTATTGTAGAATTAGTGACTTTGGTATATTTGATACTCAAAGGTGCAATACTAATCTAAAGAAATCCCCATTATCACAATGAGAATTTATATTGCAGCCAGCCCCTCACAGAGCACACATAGAAGTGGAGGCCTCTGGGCACAGAAAAGCCAGACACAGGTGGTAAGGTTTTCCTAATCTTAGAAGGGCTATTTTTTTCAATGATATTTAGCTGGGGGGGTGGGGGGGAGAGGATCATATTTTGTCTTAAACATGTTTTTTTAAAAAAGGATTATTAATTTGTAACAAATTCCCAGCAAAGACAGCCTTTACTAATAGGTACAGTGTGAGGAATGAAGGCACATGAGGTTGTTGGTTCTACTTAAATATGCAGATTGCACTCCAAGCGAAAGTGAGTAAAGTCACCTTGAAGAAGAACTTGTCATTAGCCATACCTGGAGCACATGTGCATTTTCTGAGAGAGCAACTACTGAGAACTCATACTGACTTTTTGTTTTGATTTACTTATACATGCTGATTGCTTGAGTACCAGTTTTAGGAATGTAATCAAGTATTCTTTTAAAATTGAAATTTGGTTTTCAATATGCATATTCTGCAGTAGAAATAGATTAAATTGCTTTAACAATATCACATTAAGTTAAATGCTATAAAAATATTAGTAAAGTTTGCTTTTTAAAAGAAAACTAAATTATCAACATAAAGAACACAATTTGTAAAATAAACTGTAAGAAGAGAAATTGAGAACCCACCAATAACTGTCAAGTTACTGACAAATTATAGATCTAACAATGCAAATTCAAGACACACATAAAACTCCAATTAGGCAAGAAAAGTTGTATTTGGAAATTTTTTTTTAAATGAGAATGGTATTTTATAAACACAGATAAACAGATCCCATATCACCAGAATCTGTTTCATGCCACATACTATTGTCATGTGAATGAGTTATTCAGGACTATACCGACTTTCTTCCTGAAAGGAAAAGCAAGGTCATTAAAGCATTTGCTCCTTAATCTAGCCTACCTTATTTTTTGGATTGGATGTGTTCATTACACTTCGAGTCTCTTTTCCAGTATAAATGACAACACCTATTACAGTACCTGCAAAAACATGAAAGTGGTCCTTATAGAGATATGTGAAGGAAAGCAAAGAGATAACAGTTCTCATTAACTGTCTTGATGGGAAAATACATTACTCTATTTGACTTTATATACATTTATTCTTCAGTCAATTTCATTTGGCCAATTCAAGAAAACCTAATCTCAACCTCTTAAATGGACTTGGAAAAAGTCAAATGATTTGTTAAACAATACAAATTCACCTACATATAACTGTAGAAAACGCACTACCATTTCTTTGCCTGACAATAGAAAGAGGGATTCATTGCTGACAATCTGTTGAGAGGTAGTGCTCTTAACTGACAGCTGGGTGGCTGGACTTGCCAACCAAAGGGGACCAGGAAATCAGCTTCTCTGAGTGAGAGTGCCTCTGCTGTACACCAAGACCAGCAGAAGCATCTGCTGGCACCTCTGATGCATGCAACCAAAACAACAGAAATATTATCAAAACTGTTAACTTCTTATTTAGGAGCTATTAATCTCTTTTATTCATATCTTTAAAAGTCTGGTTTTCTAATTTTACATGTAAAGAAGGTATGCTAATTGTTAAACCTAAGAGAAAAGAGTAACAAAATACCCTTGTAACAACCCGTAGATTACAAAGTCTCAAGGCACCCAGCTCTGGACTGTCTAAATTATACACCACGGAATCTCTTTTTTAGAATTACGTCTATGCAAAATCTGTATTTCTAATTTTTGTCCTTAAGTTTTTTAAATTTTGAAGGTGAAAAACAGAATGATAGTAAGGTAATTTGTATAACACTAAAACTAACAAACATTATAAAATTAACTATAATAATTACACAAAACCCCTTGAATGTCACATTAATCAAACACATGAAATTCAGTGAACTCTCAGGACCCAAGAAGCAGACATAGCATGAGTTTCTTCTTTGGGTCAATGGACCATTGGTCACAACCTGTGACTCACAACTGCCCCTCTAGCAGGCCCAGGAAGATGAAGATGTTAACCAGGTGTCCGCAGCAGCAGTGTGTTCAACTGTGCCTCGCTGGGAAGGAAGTGGTGCTTCCATCTGTCAAATTCCTGAAGGCACAGCTGGCCCACAATTTCCATGTGAGCTCAACTACCTGCACAAGAACATTTCTATATCTCCACCCCTATAAACTTCCTAGATAAGACTACTACACCTGAAATTCAGAAAAATGCTAAATTCATAATGATGTAATAGTGTTGAAAGCTTAAAAGAAACATATGGTTGCATCATAGGATTCTTTAAATGTTAAAATAAGGTAAAATACTACAGATGACCTGATCAATATTTTCTTCCTATTTTGCCATTTTGACTTAACCAAAATGTAAAAGTGCCACTGATGCAAAATTACATAACAAGGAAAATGGCATAATAATTATTATTATTATTGTTTTTTAAACAACAGCAGAATGAAAAAGCCTCAAAAGAACCTAGAAAACTTGTGCTAAAAGCCAAGACAGACTATGAACAACATGGATTCTAGGCTGCCACTATAATTTACAGTACTAAAGTTAAACGTAACAAATGACAAGACTAACAAAAAACACAGCACACATCAACAAGCCTTTAATATAATTAGTGTGTCATATTTATACATAATTTATTTACATCTGCTAATGGTTCTTATATGTATTTTCCTATTTGATTCTTCCTAAAAACTCACTGTAATTAACTTAAAATGCATTGTTTTTCCTGAGTCTCATGCTTTTCAATTACTGAAATGAGTACAGGAATACACGGGATATTTTCTGTTCTCTTATGGAACTGGTACAGGCAAAAAGACCTAGTAAGCACTGTATAAAGAAATACAGGAAGCCGGGCGTGGTGGCACAGGCCTGTAATCCCAGTGGCTCGGGAGGCTGAGGCAGGAGGATCGAGAGTTCGAAGCTAGCTCAGCAATAGCGAGGTGCTAAGCAACTCAGTGAGAACCCGTCTCTAAATAAAATTCAAAAAAGGCCTGAGGATGTGGCTCAGAGGTCGGGTTCAATCCCCAGTACCCATCCCCTAAAAAAAAAAAAAAAAAAAAAAAGAAATAAAAAAAATTTAAAAAAGAAAGAAAGAAATACTGAAAAGGGAGGGGACAGGCTACCAATTTTGAAAATGAGACATGTGAAAGCAACAAAACCTGACATGTACCTTGTACCATATCAGATAATAGAAAACCAAATGTGACAAGTACAGAATGTTTTAAAACTTTCCAGTTTTAAAATACATATATATGTGTGTATACATACATATATATGTGTGTGTATGTGTGTATACATATATATATGTGTGTGTATATATATATACACACACACACACACACACACACACATACACACACACTCATATATATGTTTAAATGGGAGAATTTCAAAACTTTATATTTTAAGTATAAAATTAAGTACCTCTCCTCCTGGATCCAACTTGGGAATCTTCTATTCAGAAAGACAGATTTGGAAATGTGTTTATATACTAAAACCACAACCACAAAGAAATTGCTAATAGGAAGGTACCATGTCACAAAGTCACTAGAGGTGGTGGTGATGTAATATTGGTAAGTAATCAAAATGTAGCTCAGTCTGTACCAAGGAAATGTTTTAGAAGATTTATAAGCACTTAATTTTGAAAGGCAGGGGTTAATTTCCCTGATCCATATTGACAAATCTCATACTGACTAGTTACTGAAAAGTCAGTGTAAGAAGATCCAGGTGCTGGCTGTACCCAACAGGGTCACAAGCATGACATGTCTACCACTGATTGAGTAGCCCTACCCTGTGTGATGTCATCTGTTAGTATGACTTTAAACTTCAGTGCCATCCCCCTGTCACTCAAGGGGACAGTTGGTGACATATTAGCTATTGCATGAGCCTCTTATATCATGCTATTGAGGAAATTTCACACAAAACCCTACGAAGTTCTAATTAACAGAACAGTTATACTTTAAGCAAATAACTTTCCTAATGCAAATTAAGAAAAATAAATGCTAACAAGGCCAACGTTAGGGGGAAAAGATATTCTTTTTTATATTTTATAGATATTTAACACGTATGACCACAAAACAATGCAGCAAGTCAAACTGACTATTCTCCTAAATATTTTAAAAGATCAACCTACTACAATATTTTCAGTTGCTTTTGACCACTGAGAAAATATTAAGTTCAATTTACTTATTCTCAACCAATCCTCACAAACCCAAAAATAACTCAAAGATGATTCATGGATAATTTATACACACACTATATATATATATATATATAGTGTGTGTATAAATATATATATATACATATATATATATATTTATACATATATATATATATACACACACACATACACACACATGTGTATATATGCAAAACATAAAACCTAGACCATTTTAACAAAAAGGATTGGTGGTTGAAATTACTGGATCAAAAAGAGAGTAGAATGCTTACTTATTTATTACAAAATTAACTCAGACCAAAAATGAAACATGTGTTTTTTCTGTGTATGAAAGGCATCCAGAGAATACCGTCAACCAAAGTATGATACGTGCAGACTGGCTAGATACTATAGAAACAAGCTTTCGGAGGGCTGGGTTGTGGCTCAAGCAGTAAATTGCTGGCCTGGCATGCGCAGGGCACTGGGTTTGATCCTCAGCACGATATGAAAATAAAATAAAGATGTTGTGTCCACTGAAAACTGAAAACTAAATATTAAAAAAAATCTATCTTTAACAAAAAAAAAAAAAAAGAAAGAAAGAAAGAAAAGAAAAAAAAAGAAAAGAAAAGAAACAAGCTGTCAGGACCACCAACATCAGCCAGGAACTGACTCTGATTGACAGATGCTGTCTAGTGCCAATCTTCACAAATGCCAGGGTCCACAATGCATCTTAGTATGGAGCCTTCACATATTAGGCCAGACAGGGAAGCAAACAGGTAAGGAGGTAAGGACACCATGTGTCATATACTGACTGAGTGCTAGGTGCACAGTGACCTGAGGAGACAATGAACTGAGCATCACAACCTCAACAAGACCAACCAAAGTAGGAAGGTAGGACACAGAGTAACAAAGAGGACCTGCTCTCAGGTCTCATGTCCTCAGAGCCAGAAGTACAGATAGGGTCACAGGACATCTGCACCAGATTCAGGTTCCACAAAGCTGGGGACATACAGAGGACACATGACACACAACCCCAAGGGTGGACTCCACATGGCCAGAGGCATAGAGAGGGACACATAAGAACTGCACCAAGGACAGAGTCCACAAGCCATGGACATCACAAGGATAGCAGTAAGCTTTGGACAGAACTCTGGTGTCCACCTCTATGGTCCACACAAAGTGCTCCAGGAGACCATTCTAGCAGAAGCAGCTCCCACCCATGTGCCCAGGACCTGCACTGCAACCTATTTTCCTGGCTATTTCTGGTGTTCTCGGCTTCACCCACCTGCTTGACCTCCTTGGCCATTTTTTGTTCCCATCCCCATAGATCTATGGGGTTGGCCCTTCAGGCAACTTTCATCCTCTTAATGACCTTTGGGCCAGAGTTCATTTTGAAAATCTCGTTGAGACTGCTACTTTCATAAAACACAATAAGAATGAATTACCAGAACAAATTAACAACCAAATTAAAGAACACATATGTGCCAATATTTCCAACATCAGTAAACTACATCCAGCTTCTATAACAGTTTCCAAATACTTATTCTCATTTTCCACAATGAGTAAACTGGACAGCCCCCTCAGTACATATTCAATGTGCTACTGCAGAGGACTAAACTCCTGGAGGGGCCTGACAGGAGGGGCATGCAGAGGATTAAATTTCTGGAGGGGCTGTCTGTACATACTCAAGGCCCTGTTCCAGAGGACTGATTCCTAGAAGAGTCTGTGCACATTTGTGCCTGGTTTAAGGGCTCAACTCCCGGACAGTCCTGTTGCGGAATACCGATCTCTGGTTCTGGAAGGCACTGCAGCGACTCCTCTGTGAACAGATTCTTGTGTGCACATCATAATAAGCTCTGGATAACCTATATATTTTTTGGAAGGACAGGGTTCTCTGAATCAATCAGGGCAACTGAACATGGCAGCTCAGGAAGTTCTCTGTCTTCCTTTGGTCATCTGCTGTCCTGTGGGTTTGTGTTTGAGTCCCTGTTCCTATGCACTCAGACTCCATGACAGAGAAAGAACGGCCAAGTTTGCTTTACTTTAGAGCAACTTTAGGGTGTGGTTCAGAGGTAGAGGGGTTGTCTAGCATCCACAAAGCCCTGGGTGCCACCCCTAGTATCATACACACAAAAAAGAGTCACCTTGCATTCAATGGAGATATAACATGTAAAATTGAAAAGAATTCTAAACTTATGATCAACTACAAAGAAGACAAGAACCATGAGGTTATTCCTGGACATCTCGAGTCTTTCCAAATGTTCTCAGGACACGGTAATCTGGTAAAGGACAGACTTGGGTAGTTGTTCACACAACAGACTTTTAAATAAAGGTTTACTCGTGCATTTTAAATATGTCCAAACACAAAATAACATTAAAGAGAGGTTCGTTAACCTTCTTCAGTGGACATTTAAAAATACTCTCTGTGAGGATCAAGTGCCCTGGCAAGCTAAATGCTACATGGCAAAGAATAAGAAAGAGTCTCTGTTGCCAAAGTAAACAAGTAGCAACTATCATTCACCAACATTATCCAGCCTTAAGGTCACAAAAGAAAATCTCTTTTCAGGAAATTATATGGGATGTCTTAGAAGCCTTTAGCTCAGATGCTTCTGTTTCTTTGAGGAGAATGGTCACAAATCAATACTACATGGCATTAATGACAAAACTCTAACACATGCTTAAAAAAGAAACAGAACAAAAGATTAAATGAAATCGATTTTATAAAGAAAACCTTAGTATCTCAATGACACATAATTTAAAACAATAAATAATATCGTGTTAAATACAGAATAAATCAGAATTTCTGATCATATAAGCCATGACCTGTCTTTCAGGTATTTTGCTATGAAATATTAATGTTGAGCTCTGGGGCTGATGGCTTTCCTGGAAGGCATACCTGGACTTCAGTGCTGCAGCAGGTCCTGCCTGGCTCTGGCCTGACCGTAACAACGAGGCTACAGAGTAGTCCAGGAGGAGGCTGGCAATAACACCACCTCCTTGCCCTGCCCCTGGCTGTCAGCAACATACACCAGCAAGGACAGCAGAAAGGTGGCAGGCAAGACAGCAGGGCTTCCCTGGCTTCCACATGCCCTCTAATGGGGCCTGCAAACACCCTTCCTGTGGTGCCAGAGGCAGTGCTATCCTGTGTGTCCCTGAGGTCTTCTGACTGAGTGCCACCCTTACCTCTCTCTCTTTGCATCCTGAAAAACTAAAGTAAGATATGAGATTAAAAAAAATCAAATACCTCAAAGAGTTGACACCTACTAGAATTCACATATTCGCCCTCAAACTTGTTTTAAAAACATGAAACATCAGTATAAAAGTGAATCCTCTTTCATATTCTGTCCCTAGAAGGTGAACCTGTGCACTCCTGAAGGAGCCTACTATACACAATGGCATACAGCAAGGCCCCCATGTGAATATCGCACTTCTAAAATTACAATTGGCTCTAAGGCATACTGAGGAGCATATTAGGAAATACATGTCAGAACCCAAGAAACTGACCACCTGTTCTTCCAGGAAGAGTGCACCTCCATGTTGCTTTTGGCTTTACTATCCCCAGTGCCATGGGTGACGAAGTACACAGACCTTGCCACAAACATACTTCAGGCAATTCTGAGAAAGCTGTTTGGAGTCCTCATCCTGGGAGAATTCACACTGAAGGAGAACTTCTTTCTCACCTGAGGCAACAATGGTGCTTGCCCACAACGTGTTTTCTATGCTGAGACTTTCATGAATGGGAGGGTCACTGTCTTCCTGTTCAGGGACAGAAAAACAAAACAGGAAAATTGGCCATGTTCTTTTTATTATTCATACTTTAGATAATCTATAGTGTTAGAAACGTGCCCACAACCTGGATCCAACAGAATAACAGTGTTAAAGGAACCTCAAAATGTAAGTTGTAAAAAGCGAAGTTGAAAGACCTATCTTGAGTCAACTGTTTTTAATATTTAGCTTTAATATAAACAACTTTAAATGTTCATAAAAGTACTATATATACTGTGATACCGTTTAAGAGTAGGCTAAAATCACATCTTCAAATGTGTTTTAGCAACATTCCTGGACTAAGAATTGCTTCCCTGCAAAGGTGGAAACATTAGCATGAACATGATCACAGATGAACTCAGTCATGTTTCCCCACCTTTCTGCAAGGACAAGGAGTAGGCAGGTATAAACGTGAATATATGCCTGGGGGGGGGGCACTCCCGCAAATACCACAATACACCCATGAGAAAAGTTTTTTCTCTTAAATTCCTTTTTAAAAATGTTGTTATTATATGGGATATTTTTCCTTTTTTTTAAATACTTTTTTGTGTTGGTGCATTATACTGTACATAATGATGTACATCATTATATATTATGATAGTACATATTTTTCATGAAACAAAATTCAAATATGTTGTATGTTGCTAATAATGTATATAGCTATCAAACACGCTCATACATCAATATCATAAAAGCTATATATTCAGTCTAATTTTATCATCATATTCTTAATGTTAATATTCAGACATAATACTTAGAACTTAAAATATGAAAACCTTCCTCTTAACCTGAGGTTATATAGTGTGCGTGACACACACACACACACACACACATAAAATCTCAAGATATATTTGATATCAAGATATATTTTAATATAATAAGGAAACCAAATACGGGAAGAAAAGAAACATTTTCTAGGACCTGGATCCCAACAATGTGCTTGCGCTGGGAATTACCTAGATCAGGAACCAACAGCCAGAGTGCCTGGGTTAGCAGCTAGCTGTGAAGAGTGAAGCTGTAGCCTTTCAGCTAGATACTCATGGATCAGCCACAGACCAGTTTGCTGTGGGTGAATACCAAGATGGGCAGACATGGCATGTGCAAAACACAGAGAATGCAATCTCCTATGTGTGGGATTGAGCTAGGTGTGGAAAGCAGAGCCCTGCAAATGCACTGATGAAGGGCTGTCTTCAACACATACCTACTCTTGCATGTGACCAGTCTCTGCCTCATTAGCTACACGTACTTTTAATTTTGCAGTCTCCAGAACTATGTATTTCAATTAAAGTTTTATGCTTACAAAAAGCTACTGATAAACTATTCAGTGGCACTGATGGGCAAAATACTTCATGTAAATGTATCTTAAGTGGGAAAATGAAGGTTAACATAATGCCATTAAAAATATTACAAAAATACTTGAAAAGTGAAAGAATATTTGTATTTATGTTTGGATGACAAAGTTATAAAAAATTTTACACTGTAACCACTTTACTTTTGTATAATACTTTTATATAATCTTGTAGCAATGGAGATATATTTACAAATTTGTTTATTTATCTTATGAAATTGAGCTCTTTGCATAGTACCTCACATACCATCATTAGCCTTTAAAAGGCATAAGAATATTCAAGTACTCTGCTTCATATTTTCCAAAATGTTGTTCATTCTTCCATGCACAATGCCAGGCAGGGAGTTGTCACTTATTCCCATGTTTAAGTAGCTCTTCAGATAGATTCAAAAATTGCCTAATTAAAAAATAAGTAATCCAGGAAACTAAGTTTTCCATTGACTTTTATTCTTTTGAAGAATAGCTACAACAAAAAATCATTTAGAAAAGAAAAGCAAGTAGCCTCAATAGATTAGCTTCTTTTATACTTGAATGTATGTCTGAATTGAAATGACCAGGTTCTAAACCATTTACACAGATACAGTTCTGATAAACGCTGCTGAAGAAAGCGAAATCTACATATCCTCACTTCTATTTCCTAAATACAATTGACACTGCATACCCTTTGATTCTACAAACAAGAGTACAGCTGTTCCAGGAGGCCCAGCAAACAGAGTGCATAATTGGCAAGAAGAGGCCAAGTGCTGATTTGCACACTTATCATTTAAAGTATGAAACAAACAAAATTTTCTCTAAATGTATTCTGAGTTGCCTGCACTGCATCATAGCAATTTACATGTCTGTTTATCACCTAGGACTATAAACTAAGTCACTATAGGGTTGAGCTCTACTTTCTGCCCACAGAACAGGTACTCAGATTTATCCAATGTATCAGTAAATGAAAGACAGACTCTCAAAACTGTTTTGCCAATACCCACAGGCGTTGAGTGCCCACACATGCATGGCAGCACACAGGGGCCAGTGCGTGCCCCTAAGCTGCGCTGCCCTACTGTGGTCTTTAGTGTCCCCTTTGGTCCATGCCACCTGTAGCTGTCATCTTCAATGTAGCAACCTAGCTCAAAGTAGACCTCAAAACTCTAATGCTTCCCTTAATAATAAAATTTAAAAATTATTCACACATGCTCACCATTTATCTTCCCCTTATGTTGATCTCCAAGAGCAAGAAGGGCCTTAAAATGTACAAAAAATGTATAACGCTTTCTGAACTGCAAATAAATGACACTATACAATGTAGATTTAGAAAGTAAGTCAATTCTTCCATTGCCTTTTGGTAACCATTTCACTGTGTGAAAGGTTCTGTCCATTCTAACGTGTGGTAGGCTGAAGAATGCGTTTTGTATCTTTGTGCTTCTTTCCAAGTCTAACAGCAGTGACAGGCTTTAAACATTAACACATTTGTCGAACAGAGAAAATCATTTTAAAAGGCAGTTCCTTACCCACATTCTATAATGAAAATAAAAATGGGGAAGATGGGAAAAAATTTATTCCAAATAACTTTCATTTTTGTTTTTTTTCTTCTTCAGATTATATAGATTGAAAAGATGAAACCTGCTTTGTGGAAAGAATACAAACCGTTTCCATTTCAAGCTGTTTTCTCAATGGTGTAGCTTATTTAACAAACAACAGAAATGTGCTTTTTAGAGAATATTTTTATTTGAAAACATAAAGCAAAGTTAAGTGTGTTATGATTTGCAGAAAATGCATTGTAAGAAAAACTAGAAAGGAGGTAAGGAATATGAGAACTGTTGCACTTCAAAATCAATTAGCTTGAGCTCCAGATTCCAAGAGAATGCCTATGTTTGAACAATTCATGAAATTAGGCATCAGGAACAATGATGTGATCGCTTGCTTTCACCACGTCAAACATCTCCCAGTCTGCCTCTGTACTGCTGGGAGAAAGGCAGGCAGTGTATGTCTGTGAGATTCTGTACAGGTCACAGATGCATACTGTGTCCCTGCTACAGAGGCCTTGAGTTAATCTGTTCAAATTCAAATTTAAGTATTTAAGCAGGATCCCTCCTCCCTGCAAGAGGTGTAATTTTTTCTTAATAATGTAAAAATGAAAAATAAACAAATATCACAAAATGTTCACTTTATTGAATTTTGCTAATTAAATTGAATTCCATTTCTAGCTACAAAACTAGTTATTTAATATTTTCTTTATTCCTATTTGAAAAAAGTACATAAAATATTTTTCATCTTAATCTGAAACTCTAGATCAATACATTTTAAAGAAAAAAATTAGAAACGTCAAATGAGGGCAATGAAAAGCCACTTATTATATTCATCAAGAATTATAATAACCCATACAAGATATATGTGTCTTTAACCAACTTAGAGTCCTGAAGTAAGTTTCTCTCATTTTAGAACAAGGATAGCCTTCCACAAGTCTAAGTCTACCCTCATGTCAACAGTGTGCACCACCGGCAGGCCTTGTCTCGGTTCTCACATGGGGCCATTCCCACCTGTCTTCTGATATGGGCAGACTCCTGCCTATCTTGGTTTTTAAAACATTTTTTTAGTTGTAGATGGACATAATACCTTTTTTTCACTTATTTATTTTTATATGGTGCTGAGGATTGAACCCAGTGCTTCAGACGTGTAAGGCAAATGCTCTACCACTTAGCTACAATCCCAGTCCCCTGTCTCAGTTTTGATGTGGATGATTCTCACCTCTGTAGAAAACCTCAGACACATAAATTACTAAAATGGGAAAATGCAACAATTGCTTGCTATGCTCCTGATGTGAAACTCAGGTTGCTAAGGATCAGTCCACTGGGCCCACAACCTCCCTAATAGGGTACGTATGTATACAAGTGATCAAGACGTTAAAGGTCTTGCTATCGCCATGTGATGTTAATTAACCCTTCCTATATGACAAGGCATGATAAAACCTAGGTATAATATAGAACTGTAAAGATGAGTTAGGGAATCTGTGGGCTAGGGAAGACAGCAGAGGGCCACCCACAGGAAGCTCCCTCCTGCACAAATTCTGCAGCCAGATACAAGGCTCTTATGTTGTGGCCACCTTGAGTGGGATGAGAGTACCAGCCTGAGGAAAGGGTATAGGCACAGATCTCTTCAAGAGCTAGGCCTGCTCCACCTCCCTTCCCACCCAATGAGGCATTTTTACTTTGTGTGTACCTCCTAGCAGACCTCCTCTAGACTGGCTGGCGTGCAGGAAAAGGGAAAGAACAAACATTTTTGGAGTGCCCACATATATGCTGATTATCCTTCCTTCCTAAGATCTGGGAAATAAGATTGAGAAGGTTGTGCTTAGTCAGGGTTAGACGTCTAGTAAGTGGAAAAGTCAAAACTCAAATTCAGAGTGAAGAATCAGGTAGATCAAGAGGACCTTAGAGAACATGAAGCCAACCAATGCACATTCTGCAAAGAGGAGGGTCATTTGGCCTGATTTCATGGACCTACAAATCTTCCTAACTTCCTACATAAATCATCTGTTTTCACTGACAGAGTTACTGTCCTCATGGTTTTCAGACTGGCCTGAATCATTTTTGTACTGTTTACAAAAAAGTAATGCTTTGCTATCTTGTTTTTGAGTCTTAGCATGATCTCTACGGTCTACTTTATGTTTTGAATATTTGCTTTAAAATGGACATATTTCTTTTTCTTCCTCTTTTCCATACACTCCCTAATCTCAGGGAAACAGGATTACCTTTCTTCCCTATCCTAGACAGAGTTTCTGACCTTCAGCACACACCCACCATAGTACCGGAGTAATTAAAACTTTGGGAATGGCACCAAACGATATAAAAAATAACTATCTCCCAGATTAAAAGCCTTTGAGTCACCTTTAAAAGTCCCCAGTTCCCCTTGATGGGCAGAATCACAGCCTCCAGAACAGGAGTCCCTCTGTGTTTCTCCTTTGCTAGTAAAGCAATAATTTTTTTATTTTCTAAAAAAACAAAAACAAATAACAACAACAGGCACATCCAGCTTGGATGATGTCACTTTTGCACTAGCTACCCCTCACACCACCCCTTAGGCCCCAACAGTAGGGATCCACCTGTCTTGCTGCTAACCAAGAAATAAGTTCCCAGTAAATGTATTCTTGGGAATAAAGGATTTGCCTGCCTCTTTCTTTGATCTCATAGAACCATCCTCACACAACAGGACTGAATTTTCCAGAACACATGGGGATGATCCATTAAAATGCAAACATTTTAATAATATATGTCAGTAAGGTAAAGTGTTTTCCTAATAATGTTTAAATATTCTATATTTTTCATAAAGTACATCCATATAATCTATGGATAAGGAGGAAGGACCCTATTCTTGTAGATCTTTATATTTTCCCTATTACTTCTATCCACTTGGGAGTATAGTTACTCCTCAATATTTACGGGGACTCAGTTCCAGGACCTTCTGTAGATTCCAAAATCAGTGGATGTTCAAGAACCCTCATATAAAATAGCATAGCATTTGCATATAATATGTACATCCTTCCATATTCTGTAAATCATCTCTAGATCACTGATTAAACTCAATTAAATGTAAATGCTATGTAAATAGTAATTATACTAAATTGTTATACTAAATTGTTTAGTAGGTAAGGACAAGAAAATAAAAGTCTGTACAAGTACAGTACAGATGAAGTTGTCTTCACAAAATAACTTTTTACCTCAGCTCCTTGAATCAAAGGATACAGAACCACAGATACAGAAGAATGACTACACTACATCTTTGTCCAATCTGATAATCTCTAACTTCCCAATGGAGAGCATAATTTAATTACTGAGGTAATTATCTTGTGCTTTATTTCTTACCTATTGTACTTGATATTTGGTACCTTTTATTCATATTTACTTTTTAGTTTTAGGTGGACAGAATATCTTTATTTTTATGTGGTAACAGATGATTGAACCCAGTGCCTCATGCCTGCTAGGCAAGCATTCTACCACTGAGCCCCCAACCACAGGCTAATGTTTGATACCTTTTACCAATCGTTTTCTTTTTGGGGGGAGAAGGGTGTGTTAACCAGCAACTCATCTCTGCATGGAGCTCAACCTACTCCAGGCAGATAGTAAGAACATGCCACAGAGATGCCCAATCCAAGGGCATCTATGCACCTTTCTCACAACACTGGCTGAGGGCCACTCCTGGCATGTTAGCTTCCCTTTCTAAGCAATGGTACTGAGTGCACACTGAGTCACAAAGGGTGTCCCTAGCACCAGCACATGGCTTGTAGAGGATGCTATCACCATTTAAGACAACAGTAAAGATTACTATAGGAATATGACTATGTAACCAACCCTCAACAATTTAGTACTGGTATAATGCCACTGTGAAACCAACAAGGCCTACACATTTTGTGGTTATTTTCTGGTAAGCTCACTGCTTAAATATCATTCTTTAAATGGTAAATTACATTATCCTTGTAAGTTACTTCATCTGGATTTTTCAAAATTATTTGCATAGCACAGTCTGCAATGTCTTTTATGTGGGATTTGGGGGGGGTTTGGCTTGTACTTTTTTTTTAGTTACACATGACAGGAGACTCTATTTTGATATATTTATACAAGGATGAAATATATCTTATTCTAATTAGGATCCCAGTCTTGTGGATGTTCATGATGTTGGGATTCACTATGGTATCTTCATATATGTAAACAGAAAGTTATGTACTTGTTTTAACTTTCTTTTCAATGATTATTTTATCCACTTCTGTCTGAGGTTAATTTGCTCTCTCGATTTTCTTTTTCTTGGCTGAATAGCTTTTTGTTTGGCTGTATCATCTTAAAAATGACACTTGAGTTCATTTTTATCCTCCATCCTGCCCCCAAACCTCCGAAGCATTTTATGGATCAGCATCCTTAAATCAGAGAAATCATTCAGCATTTGGATTTTTTGGGGATTGGCTAATTTCACTTAGCATTATATTCTTCAGCTCCATCCATTTACCTGCAAATGCCATGATTTTATTCTCTTTTATTGCTGAGCAATATTCCATTGTGTTATATATTATCACATTTTCTTTATCCATTCATCTACTGAAGGGCGCCTAGGTTGGTTCCACAGTTTAGCTATTGTCAACTGTGCTGCTATAAACATTGATGTGGCTGTGTCCCAACTCTAGCTAGGGCAAAGGGGAAAAGGGGAGAGAAGGGAAAGGAGTGGGTATAGGGGTAGGAAAGATGGTGGAATGTGATGGTCATCATTACCCTAAGTACATGTATGAAGACACAAAGGATGTGACTCTACTTTGTGTACAACCAGAGATATGAAAAATTGTTCTATGTGTGATATGAATTGTAATGCATTCTGATGTCATATATAGCAAAATAAAATTTAAAAAAGATTAAATATACGTCATAAAAAGCTTCAAAAACGCTACCTGATACTGTTCTATTGTATGCCTGTATGAATATATAACAATGGATCCCACTATTATGTATAATTATAATGCACCAATAAAAATACGGGGGAAAAAATGACATCTGGATCAATTTTCTGGTTGTATTATTTCATGACATCACCTCAACATGCACTTCTGTAGGTGCGTCCTTCGACCTGCTATTTCTGATCCCTTCATGGTGATAAAGTATTTCCATTTATTTACTTACATTATTTTATTCTTCTCTCTCCCCCTAAACATATTATTCTACTTTAACTATATCCAAAATATTCAGATTCTGATATGCAGTGTTCCCTAAACCAATATTGTTTCGAAATTCTCCAATTTTAGTTTATATTTCTCCTTCCATCCTCAAACTAATGGCCTATGATATTTAAACTTCGGGATGGAAGGACCATTTAACCCCTGGGTTTTGTTACTGCTTTTATTGCATATGACCAAGAATGCAGTTTGTAACATTTTTACATTATGGAGCTAAGGTTTTCTTTGCCAAGAATATATGATCAAGTTTCTGTAACACTTTGTACATTGTTAAAAATAAATCACTAGGGAATAGAGTTCAATAAAAGTAACAAAAGGATTTATTATATTGCTTACCCATATTATCTTTTATACATTTTGTCACCTGACTACTGAATCAAATGGGAACTCAGGCATAAAGCCTATTATGCCCTCTATCATTTTCATAGTATCCATCTTTCCTTATTCCAGCTTGATTCTATTCTGCTGAACACCAAAATGGCAACTCCTGCTTCCTCTTTATTTGTATTTACTTAGTATATTTTCACATAATTTTTTGCATTAGCCTTTCTGATCCAATTAATTTTAGGTAAGAAAAAAAAAAGACTATGAACTCATCAACTGTTCCTTAATGTTTAAAGAAAAAAATTTTTTAGATGTTGATGGACCTTTATTTTATTTATTTGTTTTTATGTGATGCTAAGGATCAAATCCAGTGCTTCACACATGCTGAACAAGTGCTCTGCCACTGAGCTACAACCCTAGCACTGTTTAAAAATTTTTTGGTAATTTTTTCTAAGGTTTTTACTCTTCAGCCATTACCTTTTGGCCAGTGCTACAGTAATCCATCCTGGTCCTTCCACCCACACCTATCTTCTTATGACTGAACAGTTTCAGGGAAGTCTCTCTCTGACTCAGCCCTTCACTAATGAAGCAACCAGGGAGCTAACCTCACTTTCACCTGTATTTAATATTCTCAGACAAAAACCTCCCCTGTGTTCTCCATCTCATCTAATGTTCGCGTGAAGCAAAGGGGTTCCTGAGCAATCCTCCCTCCCCCAATGCTATTGGTCTTTCTTCACACATCTGTTTATTTCTGAATGGTGCTTTATACATATACATGAAGGTGGAATTCATGGTGGTATAGTTACACAAGTGCATAGTGCAGTTTTCTTAAACTCACTCCATATTTGTTCCTGCTCCTGCCCTCCCCCTTCCTTGATCTCCTCCTTTTACTCAATGGAAACTCCCTGTATGACATCTGATCTACCAAACCATTTTTTCCTTGTATTCTGCTATAACATCAGCATGAGAGAAAACATTTGACCCTTGATTTTCTGAGTCTGGCTTATTTCACTTAGCATAATGTTCTCAAGTTCCATCCTTTTACTGACAAATGCCATATTTTCATTCTTCTTTACGACTAAGTAAAATTCCATTGCATATACATACCATATTTTTAAAATCCATTTATCTACTGATGGGAATCTGGCCTGATTACACAATTTGGTTATTGTGGATTGTTCTGCTATAAACACTGATGTAGCTCTAGCACTATATTATGCTGATTTTAGGCATTTTGAATAAACACTAAGGTAGGAGAATTGAGTTACATATGGTGGTTCCATTCCTAGTTTTATAGGAGTCTCCATCCTGCTTTCCTGAATGATTGTCCTAATTTGAAGTTCCACTAACACACTATAAGCATACCTTTTCCCCTACATCCTCACCAGCATTATTATTTGTGTTCTTGATAACTGCCTTTCTGACTGGAGTGAGATGAACTCTTAGTGTAATTTTGATTTACTTTTCCCTTTTTACTAGACATGTTGAACATTTTCTCATATATTGAGAAATATCTATTTAGTTCTTTTGTCCATATATTAATTGAGGTATTTGATTTTGTGGTGTTAAGTTTTTTGAGTTGTTTATATATTCTGGATATTAATTCCCTGTGTCAGAGAAGTAGCTGGCAAAGATTTTCTCCCTTCTGCAGGCTTTTAATTTTATGCCATCCTACTTATTGATTCTTGGTTTTATTTCTTGAGCTTTAGGGTCTTGTTAAGGAAATCAGTGCTTGCATTAATATGATGGTGTGCTGACTGTATGGTTTCTTCTAGCAGTTGCAAGGTTTCCGGTCTAATTCTTAAAATGTTACATTTACTTTGATTTCATTTTCCTACAAGGTGAGAGAAAAGAATATAGTTTCATTCTTTTATGAATATGCAGTTTTCCCATCACCATTGTTTTAAAAGGCTATCTTTCTGCAGCAAATTTTTGTACCTTTGTCACGTATCTCATGACTGTAAGAATGTGTGTTTGTCTTTGTGTCTTTTATTTTGTCCCACTAGTCTTCAGTGATGCCAATACCGTACCTTTTTTTTTTTTTTTTTAATTACGATAGCTCTGCAGTATCATTTTAAGTCAAGTATTCTGCTGCCTCCTGCATCATTCTTTTTTCTCAAGACTGCTCTGGCTAGTATGGGTGTCAAACTTCCAAATGAATCTTAGGACTGTTTTCCCCCCCCCCATCTGTGAAGAATATTGGTATTTTGAAGGGGACTACATTGAATCTGTATATTGCTTTTGATAGTACAGACATTTTGACAGTATTAACTCTACCTATCCAAGAACATGGGATGTTTTTCCATGTTCTTAGGTCTTCTTCAATTTTTTTATTCAATGTCATATTGTTTTCATTGTAGAGATACTTTATCTCCTTGGTTACATTTATTCCCGAGTATTTTATTTATTGGTTATTTTTAATGGAATGGTTTTCCTGATTTCTTTCTCACCAGAAATCACTTTTGAAAGAAAAGCTATTAATTTATGAAACTTATATTCTGCTACTCTGCTGAATTCATCATCTTATGGTAGAGCTTTTTGGTCTTTTGAAACAAGATCATGCCATCATCAAATAAAGATAATTTGACTTCTTTTTCTACTTGAATCCCATTAATTTCCTTCGCTTTCCTGATTGCACTGGCTACAGTTTCAAGAACTGTATTGAATAGGAGTGGTGAGAGTGGACAGCCTTGCCTTGTTCCCAATTTTGAAGGATACCTTTTGTTTATCTCTGTTCGGTATGATAGCTTCAGGTTTGTCACATACAGACTTTATAATGTTGAGGTAGTTTCTCCAACATTTTTACCATGAATGAATACTGAATTTGATCAAAGGCCTTTTCTGAACTGAGATGATCATATGATTCTTGTCCTTAATTCTATGTATGAGGTGAATTACATTTATTGATTCACGAATGTTGACACAACCTTGCATCCAGGAGATGAAACACACTTAACCATGGTATATTATCTTCCTAATGTGTTTTGTAACATAGTTTGCTAATATTTTATAAAGTATTTTTGCTTCGATATTGATCAGGGATATTGGTCTATAGTTTTCTTTCCTTAATGTGCCTTTCTCTGGTTTTGGTATCAAGGTTATACTGGCTTCACAGATATGGTCCAGGGCTTTCCTTTGTTGGAGAGCTTTTAATTGCTGTTTCAATTTCATTATTTGATAGGTTCAATCCAGGCAGGTCATAGGTGTCTAGAAAATCTGTCAGAGTCTTCCAGATTTTTCAGTTTATTGTAGTGTGTTCTTTCAAAATAGTTTCTAATGATTCTCTGGATATCAAAAAGTGCTTGGTGGTATCTCCTTTTTCATTTCTAATTTTGCTTATTTGAGTTGTCTCTTTTTGTTATACTAGGTAAGAGTTTATTCATTTTAAATCTTTTCAAAGAAGCAACTCTTTGTTGCATTGATCCTGTGCATTTTTATAGTTATTAATTTCATTAACATTGACTCTGATCTTAATAATTTCCTGCCTTCGTTGCAGGAATAATTTCACATTCATGGCAATGTATATAAACTACCTCTATCAGTCCTGGAGGGCAGATGCCCTGACTGCATCTTCTCAACAGACTGGATGGGCTATTGAGTTCCCTTAGTTACCTGCTTCACTGATGATCAGTCTTCCCACTTGTTAAATCTGGAATCAAGGAACTGCTGGGAAGTGCACCCTTCCTCTAATCTACCATCTTCCTCCACATTTTCCATTCCTAAGTTTTCTGTTTGTCTTCTGTGGGGTTTCTCTGGTGGTATTGGGGACAGAGCTCAGGATCTTACACACGGGAGGCAACCACTCTACCACTGAGCTGCATCTCCTGGGTTTTTTAAATTGTATGTTTAGATAGACTGAGGTACCCATGCTGGTCTCGTACTAGCAATCCTCCTGCCTTGGCCTCGCAAATCGTTTGGATTGTAAGCATGCGTCATCCTCTCTATAATTCTGGAGCTTTGTTAATTCTCAACTTACAGTACTCTTTCCTGTCCACAATTGTTTGGTTAGCAGCTTTTAGATGAGATTCACTGCCCTGTCAAGAGTTCTTCTGCTTTGAGGATCTTCCTTTGCTGGATTTTGGAGGATTTTTATTAACCAAAAATTTTTGAATTCCACTCTATCTTGAACTTTAATTGGTACGTTGGACCTTCATTGATAATGAGTCTGGCTTTCTTCACCCATCTATAACAGGGGATGTACTCCAGTTAGAGATAAAACCTGCTCTCATCAAGCAAGCCTTCTGTCCCACTTCAGTGAATCACAGGGCCATGTTTTAGGATTATGTGGGGCAGACTCTAAGTGCCATTATCCTGTTTCCAAAAGGCCAATTTCATGTTTTTCTTCTTCACCATGCATCTTAGAGGCACCAGGACTTTATGGGTAGCCTTTTTGCACCCCAGATTTTCCAAATTGTACCTTATGAGTTGCACTTTTTCCAAAAGTGCCCTCATCTTCAGGCAGTGGCAATCACCAAATCCATACGCAGGGGCATCGTGCCATACAGAAATCCTGCCTCTTCTGGAATCAGAAGCTCAATGATGACAGTGTTCTGGAACAATCTCCCTCCTTTGTAACATCTTGGCTCTGGAGCAGACACGCTATTTTTTGTTATACTCCATGACACATGCAAGAAGCTGAAGCATGTGGTATTTTATATAATATTTTATGCAGCTCACATGAGTTGCAGGTGCAGAAGACTCTGTCATAGGAGTTGGCCTCTGGTACTGGATGGCTCCACTATCTTATGGACACAGAAAGTTTTAAAGGAATCTTTTAAAGCTGCCTAGTGTTACCATTTCTCTTCTAAGCTGAAGATCTTTCCGGTGGAGCTCACCAACTTTCCACCCAGGCTTCCCACAAATGGTACACTCTCCCCACTTCTGAACTGTCTGCTCTTGCTGTCAGCCCTTGAAGTACTTTCACAAGGCCTAAAACATATATCCAGCTTTTCAGAAGTCATAAACAATACAAACCAGCATGAAGAGGAGGACAAGCAAAGCAAAGGAGGACAGTGCACCATGCTCCCAGTTCTTAACTGTAGGGACACTCATCTCTTCTGATTTGTTGCTTTCGAGCATCTTTCTCATATGCTTAATTTTCTTTTAAAAGTGTGTGCTTTCTTTTCTTTTTTTTTTTTTTGTTTGGTTTTTAAAGAGAGAGAGAGAGAGCGAGAGAGAGATGACAGAGAGAGAGAATTTTAATAGTTTTCGGCGGACACAACATCTTTGTTTGTATGTGGTGCTGAGGATGGAACCCAGGCTGCACGCATGCCAGGCGAGCGCGCTACCGCTTGAGCCACATCCCCAGCCCTAAAAGCGTGTGCTTTCTTCACAGTAAGTATTTTCGTACAAGTCCAAAAAGATCTCCGCGTACTTCAGAACTGGTGCTCTGATCCTGTTGACCTGGACAAGCTTGTTCCCTGTGTCCATGTTCCAAGAGCATCTTGTGCAGACCTATCTACAAAAGGCACAACGGGCAGCTGCAGAGCAATGCTCATCCCCAGTCTCTGACAGCATCACGGTGTCCTCATTTTGCATCCACACAGCTGTTCATCAACTGTCACATACTAAGAGCTCCTTAAGTGCTTCTGAAATGATGATGATTACTTGCTGAGCCTCGTCATGTCTGATCAAGACTGAAAGAAAGGTGACTGAGCCAATAAAAATCTTTTATACGCTGTGAAAATCAGTAACCCTAAGTCCTTCAAACCCCAGCAGTCAGGGGAAAGAGGACTTAAAGATTTACCAACACTGTATTTTGGAATAAAATAAAAGTTGAATAAAATACTCTTATGCATGTAAAGAAAGACACATCTGCATACACACATATCCACACATACATATGTACTTATCTGAAAAACAGAAATCTAGATATTATGTGGCTACCATAATTAACTCAAAGAGTTAAATCATACCATCTTACTGACTCATATTTTAAAGAAGGATGTTATCTACACTAAATATGCTAAAAATATTAGAAAACTGTACTGAACATATCCCATAGACATGTAAATGACATGGGAACATCTAAGAACCTGACAATTCTCCAAACTTTCCCTCTCTAGTTCACAGCTTTCATGTGAATTTACTCTTCATCGAATTACTCTCTCAAAAGGAAGATCTACTACCTTTAAATTATACAAACAGTATTTGTAATGAACAAAAGATTCAACTTACCCTGGTAAAGGTTCCTTCAAAACTATGAATATCCAGTTGGGGCTTCTGAGCATAAACGTAAGCCCTGATAGAAAAAAGGTCCTGGAATACAGAACATGTGTATTAATTTCAATGTTATAATTAAATAAAATGACATGGAAAATTTTCATTTGCTAATTAAAATCTTCTTTATGCTCTGTGTTACAAGTGATTCTTAGATCCTGTTTGCCAGCACTCTGAATTAGGATGGAAGGTAACAACAAAGCAGTGCTAAAGCTCAACAGAAACGGTCACTTCTCTTCCCTCCGAGAAATGCGCAGTGTGAATCAGAACCACCTGGGAGAAGCTGGGAAAGCACACATTGCCTGGGGCTGTTCACAGGATTTCAATCTCAAGGTAGAGCCTGAAGGCACAATGGTACCCCACAATCCCAACTCATCCTTGGCTCACTGTCCCTGAAGGACAGGCCTGACAGCATGGAAGCCCTTTTGCCCAGGGAACACGAGCTGGGAAATCAAGAAGAAGGACAGATTCACAGTCAGTCCTAGACATGGAAAAGTATGGACTTCAGACCCCTCTCTGATGCACAATTTTGGAACCAGCACCAATGCCCAGGGCTCATTCTCTAAGGGATAACATCTGAACTTACGCTGCTTGTGGTCAGTCTATGCCCCTGCTGTGGAGGACAACTGCACAAAAAAATCTGTTCCCACCCAGAGCTGTACATCAGGCAGGCACACAACCTCGAAACCTTGGGAGGGTCCCATTCTTTCCTGGGACTTGAGACGCCTCCCCAGGGGTAATTCCATGCTGTGTAGTGTGCTCTCTCTGTTCCAACAGCTGCAGCTCACAGCAGATGTCTAAGAACCTGAGTCCACTCCCCTCACCTGTTACTGCATGCACACCTTAGAAAGGCAGGAAATGCCGAGAGTGCTGGTGCCCAGACAAATCATCTTTTCTAGGCCTCTCCCCAACAGATGATTAGGACAAAAGATGGTATTACACAGTCATTCTCAAAATGATTGAAAATTAATAATTCTTCTTGAGAAACTGTTAAGCATGATATGTCTTTATGGTTAGGCTGTATAAAAAAAATGTTTTCCTTTTTCTAAAAAAGACTGTGTCCCTCTTGAATACAATCCCAGGTAAAAGGTCTGGGGAAGCATAGGAGACGTTAAAGTCAAGACGGTCAAATGAAATACCACAACTTTGTCTTTTTTGTTTTTTAGTATTTAACTTTTTAGTTGTAGGTGGACACAATACCTTTATTTTATTTGTATGTGGTGCTGAAGATTGAACCCAGTACCTCACGCATGCTAGGTGAGCACTCTTCCTCTGAGCCACAACCCAAACCCTATATGACAACTTTGTGACAATAAAACTCCAACACCTAGGAATGTAGAGGTAGGGAGAGGACGAGGGGCTGGAAGGACCTTAGATCTCAAAACTGTCTGGAAGCTTCCCCTCTTGCTGCCTTGGCAAGCTTCTGCAAGTGGGTAAGCTCCAATGGGCCACAGAGCCTACAGTCCTACGTGATAGTATAGAACTCCTCAGATGAGTTCTGTGGCAGGTAGACCAGCTTTGTTTAACTGGCCACAGGGAGCAGCATCTTGAGGAAACTGAGTACACTGCCAGTGGGGTGGGTGTTGTGTGGGAGACTTCACATAGCCTCCTGAGGGGCTTGGTCCTCAGAAGGTCCTGCATGCAAGGTGTGTTCAGGGAAAAAGGGTTCAAGAGAAAGGCTCTCCACCCCTGAACTGTTCTGCAAGCAATCTGACTTCCTTCTGGTATTCCAGACTCATGGTGTGTGCCTCTGTGTCTGGCCCTTGATAAGGGGCTGAGCGATGAGTCTCTGTAGCTCCCCAATAGGCGGCACTGCACACGCTGGTCACATGAACTCGTGAATGGGTCGAATGCCTGCTTTCCTCTGGACTCTCAACATGTACCTTGTTGGATGTACTCAGTACCCCTGCAATACCTCACAGCCATGTGGGGGATAACTCTACCTGGTTTCTGAGAGTCCTAACGAATCATCAGAGCTAGGAGTGGTTTTGATGATCCCTGATACAAAGAACTTGCCATTTTTATAAATTTGATTTCCTTTCTGAGTATGAGTAAAAAAACAGAGTTTGGAGAATAGGGTGACCAAAGCATCTGAAAAGTAAGGGTAAACTAAAGTCTGGGAGAAATAAGCACCTCATAGAGGGGCCTGAAAATCTGTTTATAATCTTAGTCTGACCCCTAAACAAATCATGCAAAGTCCAAGTTCCAAGTAGCCCAGCTAAGGAAAAGAAGTGAACAAGGGCCTCAGTCAAGCTAACCACAGTTAAACCTAACAAAACTCCAACACTCTTCAGAAGAACCCTATAGGATCCTGTGTCTCTATAATGTATCATTACTAAAGCTGAAGTTACAATTCAAATTTCCAGACACATAAAGAAGCAAAACCATAAAACTCAGCCAAAGAAAGAAAGCAATGGGTGAAGACCAGTCCTGAACACACTGAGCATGAAAACCAAGAGATGAGAATTCTAAAGTAGCTTTCTAACACTTCAGACTCGTAAAATATGCTCCTAAAGAAAAATCACTGCGGAGAAAGAAAGGAAAAGAAAAACTACCTGAAGAAACAATGACCTAGAATATTCCAAGTCTGCTGACTGCCCAAAATGTAGATTCAAGATAAAAAATAAATTTAAACTATCAAATTACTACAAAGACAAAGACATATGGGGAGTGAAATCCTAAAACACCTAGAAAAAAATCGACAAAATACCACTGACTTTTTACTACAAATAATCAAGGCAGAAGACAACAAAACTACTTAAAGTACGAATATGGGGAGAGGTCAATCCAGAATTCAAAGTCAGCAAAAGACCCTTGAAGAACATAGAAGAAATAAAGACATTTTCAAAGGACTTAAATGAGAACTAATTTCAGTGGCTACCACCAGCTATATATACACTGATAGAAGTTCTTCATCCTGAGGGGAGATGACATCAGGAAATGACAACTGTCCATACAAACATCAAAAGAAAAATTCCATTTTTTCACCTAATTTCTTAAAAATATTCAATTAAAAAGCTAAAGTGGAAAAAGCAGTGAAAGAAGACATGAGAGACCAAAGTTGGCTCAGGCTTCAGGGCCCAATGGGGAGGAGGGCAAGGAGAGGATTGATCAAGAAAGGAAAGATGGGAATTATTGATTAGTCAAGGTCTCTGAAAAGCATGCCAGACATGATCAGCACAAAGCTTTGGAAGATTCACCTTTAGACAGGAACAGGAATCATCCTTCGTTATCAGAATAGGCAAAGGAGGAAGAGAGGCAACAGGCTTTACTGGCCAAGCACTGCAGAAACTTCTGCTTGATGGAACCCTTTTCTGCACAGGCAAGACCATGTGTTGAATGACAGTGAGATGAAAAATGAAGAGGAGCCAAGTTTGAGAATGCTGTCACTGACAGGAGAAACCACAGTTACCTAGGACACATGCAGAGAGGTAAAGGTCTCTTGGGAGGACGCCAATGCTGGTCAACACAAAGCTGTTTTCCACTCTGGCCTACATTCTGAGTAATGCAGACAATGCATTTTCCATTCTTATTTAACTTTTTAATTGCAGCAGTGGTGCAATTAAATAATAAGAGGTCTTATTTTTCACTTTTTCTTTTCTCATAGCTTCTATTTTGTTTAAACTGTAAGAAACTCTCAAATTTCTTCAGAGATATTAGACAACTGAAATCACTGTCTTCAGTTCCTGGAGAGGAATCCTCTGGGCTGCTTTCAGTTTGGACTGGTCTTTCCCCTTCCTGTGGATTCTACACATGCATTCCAACTATCTCCGCAGAAGGGGGAGGCAGAAAGGCTGGTGGGCTTCCTCATGCTGCCCACACAGGCACCTTTATGTTGTCTGAAATTTTCATACTGTCTTTCATTTCTAGATGACATATTGACTTCTGCTGTTCATGTTTCATTAACTTCCCACTTTCAGTGAGATGGAACATATAAATTTATGAACTGCTTAAACTTTTACTCAAAGAACAAGAGCATAGTAACTGACACTAATTTTAAAAAAAAGGCTAAAAAGAATATCCTGTTCTCGTGCCAATAAAATCCTCTAAAAGAACTAACTGAACAGTTGTAGGCTACTCAATTCAATAAGCAGCATAAGAAATCAGGGACACTCGGGCTCAGCGGTAGAGCACACACCCAGCATGTGTGAGGCCCTGGGTTTAATCCTCAGCACCACATAAAAATACCTAAATAAAATTAAGATATTAAAAAAAGAAAAGAAAAAAGAAATCAGAGACACTCAACAGAAAGCCAAATTACAAAGTGGAATGGCAGAAGTTATCCTCCATCTTCCATCCTGCTTCTCTTCTCCTTTTAAAACTAACTTCCAAGCCGCAGACAGGTGGCTTCCCAATACATTTCTCAGCATTCTCCACCGCTGGATGTGAAAGTGTGGCTGATTCTTGCCAAGCAGCATGATAAGCAGTAATGCAGTCCATCTACCTTCCTTACCCTCTGTTGCTGGCCACTGTGCAATCAAGAGCTGCTGAGACCTCTCGTGAGAAGTCACCTGACAAAAAAACAAAACTACCCCCAGTAGCCTTGGACTACTATTTTTGGGCCACCAAATGAAGGAAAAAAGGTTCTCTCTAGACTCGGGGTATATCAGTTGAGTTTCATTTTTCAAATCAGAAGTATTTTAAATTTAATAGCAAAAGGGATCTCATACAGAACATGATGCTTCCAATATCAGAGAAAGGGAAGAAATTCATGACTAAACCTCCAAAAATACTCTCAGAATGTTAATGAAAACAACTCTCCAGGGAAATACCACTATATGACCCAATGAAGTTGACCACTGCCCAAATGGTAGAGGAGCAGCAGTAGCTTAGGGCGCGCAAGGGCATCTACCAGCAAACACCACAGGAAGAAGACAGCTCCTCTTCTCCTGCCTTCCAAACTCCTGTGAGCACAGTCAACCATGAAAACTGATTTCCATACCTTCCAGGCCTCCAGGATACAGGAGGCTAGTCCTCAAGTTCCCAGGAAACATAGGCTGGATGGTGAATGGAGTGAAGCAGACTCTATAGCTTGGACGACATGGGAACTGACATAATTTATGCTCAGGTTAATTAAGCCAAGGTGGTTTAATAAAGAAGAAATATATGGTATAATAACTTAAACTTGTGAAAATACTACCAGAATATTTAATAAGAAGCCAGAAGAATGTGGATAAGGTAAGTCTCAGAATCATTCTTCACTTAATATCACAGTGATTTCAAAACATGCAACTTTCATCCCGCACCCTACCTTGTGATACAGGAAAATAAAAAGCATGCCAGCAACCACCCTCATTTCTACATGCAGCGGACACTTACAAGAGCACACTTCATCTGGTATATTAGACATCAAATGACTGAATAATGGCACAATAATGAGAACGTCATTCGAAGCTTTTCACGATAATTTAAAAATCATTCTGAAGTTTTCAATAATGTAGGAAAGCCTCTGCTATTAGGTCAAGGGTAACATTTGTTCGCATTACTTAAAGGTCATTAAAATACATCCTTAATCATAACATGTGGTTCATTACAAATAAAATTGCCTTGCGTTCAATAAAACTAATTAAATGTAAATGGTATTGTTTACTGCTGTATGGATCTCTTGAAATAAATCAGCAAGTCATGATTTATTGAAAATTACTGGGGCCTCATGGTTGTTAATAAATTTGCTTGATCACAAAAGCCAGAAACATATTTTCCAAATGTCTATGGTGCCTGGCAACAAGATCAACAAATGGCATCTGAGCTGCAGGGCCTGCACACAACTTTCACCAGGGCTTCCCGAGGGCTCAGCTCTGGCCTCACCAAGGACACTGGGATGGCAGTGGAACCAAGCAGAGCCCACTATGGGTGGCCTGCCTCTATTCTTAGGAAAAGCTTAATGTGTGCAGGCTTGCTGATTATAGATGCCATGACTGCGTGCTCTGACGTGACACAACTGGCAATGCCAAACAGAATACCCCAATCCATAACAGCAAAGACCTGGGAGTCAAGACAAGCAACAAACCAACTGCCTTGCCAGTGTCCTTATCAACAAGATCAATATTTAAAATACCCAATTTTATGAAGCTACAAATTTCAACTGATTAATGAATTAGAATTCAGTTAAATTTTCTTTCTTTCTTTCTTAGCAAATATTCTTTTTGTTTCATGGTCCTATCAAAATTTGAAATATTTAATAACCACACAGATGTTTCACTCAAAAGCTAAGTCATGCTCCCTACTGAAGTACAACAGCCATAATGTTTTTAAAGTAGCATTATAACAGATGTATAAGCATCTAAATAATCTCAAATATATATTTACATGAGTATGTGTGACACTAATAAAAATAAAAAAGAGTATACTTACCATATTTAATAGGATGTGACATGCCTTTCCATATCAAAGATACTACCCAAAGTATAGATAATGGCACACTTAAGTTTTAAGTACTTCATTAGTGTATAATTTAAGTACAATATACTACACACAAAGTATAAAATTGTGTGCTTTGATGTATGCCTAAACATTTCCATCAGCCCACAAACTATTTTCGTCCACCTTTTAGCACTATCATCTACTATTCTTCTAGAATTTTCTATGAATACAATTACATTCTTGTTTGTTGGTCAATATTTGGCTTTTCTTTCAGGCACATTCAGATTTTAATTCTGTACTCTTAGCAAAATTAAATCTATTACAAAAATTATCAAGTAGAGTGGCCATTCCCAAGCACCCACCACCAGTGAACCCCAAGATTCTTGCAAGGAGTTTTAGGGGAACACACAGAGGATAGGGCTATCACCCAAGACTGACAGCAAATAAAATCTTCTTTGGTCTTCTAAACATTCCTGTTTCCCTTTCTCTTTTAACCTGGGAAAGACTGTCTGGGGATATTCACCAGAAAAATAAACAAAGGATACAAGGACCAACTATGTAGGCAGGGAACAGTAACACTAACCCAGAAAATAGCTCAAATAACATCACAATGTCAACAAGCTGTAAGATGCCCAATAAATTAATTAATTTTAACAAATATTGAGAGAATAACCAACCAGATATCTTAAGACTAAGATAGTGGTGCAGCTTTATTTTGCCACATTAAAAAAATGAAAAGCAAATGGAAGCTACTGGGAAGCAGGATACTGGTGAGC
Organism: Ictidomys tridecemlineatus; assembly: GCF_052094955.1. Lineage (NCBI taxonomy): Eukaryota > Metazoa > Chordata > Mammalia > Rodentia > Sciuridae > Ictidomys > Ictidomys tridecemlineatus. The sequence continues at coordinate 846,445 of NC_135489.1, forward strand.
AAAAGCCAGGATGGGAGCCATGGGCAAAGGAAACTCTGGTGGAGAAAGGCATGACTGCAGAGGGGAAAGTGGACTGACCGTAAGGAAGGCTTACACTGGCCAGAGTGCTCACTGGGCAGCACAAACTGAGTGGCACAATGCAATTTCCTTCTCAGGGGTGCCTGCACACCCTGTAGAACTGCAGGGAGCACTTCAGAAACTGTGTTACTATGAAAGCTAATGACCAGCCTCTCACTTTTAGCCTTTACCTATGGAGAGATGTACAAGGCAGTTAAGATGACAAATGGGTACTGGTAGCCTTCTGGGCACAACACCAAACCTGAAAACATAGAGGAAAACATACCAACATTGTCCCAACTAAAAACAACACTTTTATAGGCAAAAGCTAATATAAGCTAGCAGTTAAGAAGCAGATGGGGATGCTCCACCTGTAGCATGTACTAGGGCCACGGTATGTAGAAAGCACAGGCACGTTCAAACTTGATGATTACAGTCAAACACTGCAGAACCATCTGAGAGCAATGGTAAATTGATGGGAAAAAACAACAGTTGTTCAATGAATACTACTATTGCAGCCGACTGAGGGGGTTTCTGTTTTCTTAAAAAAGTATGAATTCTCACTTATATCTGGTCCCAAAATAAATGTCTGTTGGATTAGAAATTCTGTATGAAAAATAGAAATCACTTAAAAAGTAATCATTTGAAATACAACAATGAGTGGAAATAGTCTAAGCATAAAATCAAAGGCAATAACCATTTTAAAATACTGGCAGGTTATATTATATAAACATGCTGAACTTTTATACGGTTTAAATAAAATCTTGTAAAACATATAAAACCTTACATGAAAGAGACTTGAAAACACCCTACCTACAAACAGCAGCTGGGGCACAGGTGTGTAGCTGTGTGGTGAGGAGGGAGCATCCTTCCAGGAAGAATGTGTGCAAAGGGCAACCGATGCTACAGGCAAATGCTGAGGGCTTCTTCCATTTTATGACTAATGCATTATTTTTAATGCACATTTTACTATTAGAGTCAGTAAAAATAAATAAACTTCTATTCTTTTTTGAAGGAATGCATCCTAAGGACTGAGGAGCTTCTGAGGTAAACAGAGGGTACATACCAAGTCCTCTCCCAGAGACAGGCTACCTGGTCGGCATGTTTAGTCCTCCAGGCAGATGTATCCCTACTGACAAGCCAATCCTCAAGAAACCAATACCTATTTGCTTTAAATTTAGTTAACAGAAATGCCATGTAGCTTGTATAGTCCACAGGCACTTAGTTCTCATTAAAAAATAATCAAGGACTTCTTCTATAAGCAATATTGAATTAACTGGTGTGAGACTTGCCTTCCCACTGAAAACAACTAGAACAGTCACTTTCAGACACTGGACACAATGACCTCAAGAAACAAACACAGCCATGCATCCCACAGCAGCCCATTCCTATACTGGGGTGATTACACCCCTCAGGGTGAGAGTAACAGCTAGGCAGGGGAGACAGGCACCTTGAGCTCTGGAGACCAGACCTACGTAAACTGTGCTGGCATTTGCAGGTACTGGGAAGAAGCCAAGCAAACAAAGTTGCAGAAACCTGCTACCAATTGTCAACATGAACACACACAGGGTGGGATTACATCTGGCCTCACCAAGCATTAACAGAGAACTCCAAACTGCATCATCCCAGGGCAACAGAGCTGGGGAGAGACTGAGAGTCAAGAGGGGCTTGCAATTCAGTAGGTCCTAGGAGGATCCCAGAAGGACTGCACCTTGGGAGCAGGATAAAAAATCCAGTATCTACTCATGGTAAACCTCTCAGCAAATGAAACATCACAGTAAAGGGACTCTGGTCCATCCTAAAGAAGTTTAAGAACAAGACTTGAAAAGAGAAAGCCCATCTACAAGTTGCTAAAGTAAAAAAAAAAAAAGATTATAAATTAAGATCTCTGAAGGAGGAAAAAAATCCCTAAAAATTTTATAATATCCAGCACCCAATTAAAATTTATCAGACATGCAAAAAAAACGCAGAAAAGTGTGACCTATTCCAAGAAGAAAGTTTTAAAAACAGAAACAAAACCAGAAACGACAGAGAAATTGACAATACACAAAGAAATTAAGTATTATAAGCTGCTGAAAAATCTGATTAGTTCCAAATCCATAAACAAAATTCACTTCATAATTAAAGAGTTTCCCAAAATGTAAACTCTTGGATCAAATGGTTTCAAAGGTGAATTTGTTCAACATATAAAAAAAGAAATAACACCAATCTTACATCAACCACTTGAAACATACGAGACGCAAAATGACTCTCTAAATTGTTTTATGAAGCCAGCATACTCCTAGATATCAAACTAAAGACATTAAACAAAAACAATCCTGAGCAATATCATTCCTGAACATAGACATAAAAAATCCTTAACAAAATGTCAAATGCTGCAATATGTATAAAGGACTCTCAGCAAGACAAAACAGTATTCGTCCCATTCTGCTGGTAGTGTAACAAGCGTAAAAACTGGTCCACAAAATTATTATTAATAATGGTGAAAAACCACATGCTCACCTCAATAGATACAGAAAAGCCTTTGAAAAATCCCGTACCTACTCATGGAAAACCTCTCAGCAAATGAGACTAGGAAGAACTTCCTCAACCTGATCAAGGTATCTATGAACCAGGACAATTATCTCTACACACAAGGGCTGAATATGTCCCCCAAGATGAGATGGAACACAATAAATGGTCTCTGCACTTTTCTCCAACACTGACTCAGGTCAAATGTGATACTGCAAGTGAAGAAACAGATGGCTGCTATATAGACTGGAACGCCAAAGTTAAAGATCTCCATTGCACAACCACCTAGACAATACTTTCTAAGTGGGCAGACACTACACCAAAGAGGATACACAGATACCAAACAGCATGTGAGGCAAAGCTCACAAAACAAGTCATGAGGGAAATGGGACTAAAATGGCAGAGACCTCACCACACAAAGTCATGAATAATAAGATCAAAATGGTGACAATACTGATGTTGCTGAAGACAGATGCTGGACCACTCTTCCACTCCTAATGGAGACAGTGAATGGTACTGCCATCATGAAAAACAGCTGGGCAATTACTCTGAAATGCAGAAGCTGCTTGTGTACCTTCCCCCAAAACCCTTTGGGTGGGAAAGTGCCTCAATGCTATACTTGTGACTTCAAGGCATGGGAGCTGTCCTACTGTCCCCGACCACTGGGAAGATACGAGAGTCAACCGGTTGATGGGGGCAATGATAGCAAATCTGACTCCTATAATCTCTTCATCCACTGGTCTAGGAGAATCTTCCTTCTGTCATCATCAATCATAGAAAAGAAGAGCTGTGACAACTCAGAACACAGAGATTAATACCTGATATATCCTACAGAATGTAAAGAAGCCATCACAGAGCACTGAGAATTAACAGACTACAACAAATCATCTAGCTGGTATGCTATTGGCTTTAATGGAGAAATCCTGATCCAGAGCAGAAATTCAGGCAGTTTTCAAAATAAACTTCCAAACTGGGGAATGAGTGGGACTACAAGATATACAGAGACAAAATAAGAGACATATTTCTATATGTTTAAAATTGGGAAAATTAAAGGGAGGACACACACTTCCATATATCTGGTTTTACTGATTTGGAGGATTACAATATACATGAACGTACATGTACATTGCATGTTGGCAAGCACCAACATGAAATGGCAAAGGTAAGGGACAAATAACCAAATGAGAAATACAGGAAGGATGTGATGGAAAATTCCAGTCTATTAGACTTCCAAGAAGTATAGATTTAAACAATGAGCTGGTCAACGTTCTGTCAAAATGAAATTTTTTTCTTTTATGCTTATGTTAAATATTTTAAAAGATAATGTCTGGTAATCCATCTGTCACTAGTTACTGAGTGTTTTGGTACAACTCTTCTCCAACAGTTTAGAAAAACCAGAAGCCTGAAATTGTGGAACATTTTATCCCATAATTCTTGCTATCTGACCAGCTATTTGGATGCTCTCCACATAAGATTTGCTACTTGGATGCCCTCTTTTAGTGTCAATATATTTTAAAATAAATAAAGTAGAAGTTGCTTCCCTGGCTCCATGGAAGGGTGCTAGAGGAGGCTGGTCAGCTAAAAACCTCAGGGTGAGAAAATTACAATCTGTGTTCCAAATCTAGCCTGGATTCACTCTGTATGGCAGTAGAGGCAAGCATATGTGGTATTTTTAAGTTGTCAAAAGAGAAAGAAAGAGGAGATGGTGATGGTGACTCTGGACAACACATTCTCATGTGATGAAGAATACACAAAGGAATAAGAAGCTTGTTGGGGCCCACTGGTTCTGAAAAAGCCAGAGAACACAGAGAAATTACTTCTAATGTAGGGACTACCTGAAATAAACACTGTAGATGGAAGAAGCATGGCATCCCAGCCCCACATGTGCCACTTTCTAGTTTCCAGAAAGTGCAGCAGAGAGAGATTCAGTGGCTCCTGCTGTCCACAGCAGCTGCAAACCATTTGCAGCATAAGCAGTAGGTACTCCCATCCTGATGCAACTAAACAAAGGGCAGTGACGGAATCAGCAGTACCTAACCTTCTTTCCACAGCTGAAACAACTGTGTGGTCAAAGGTCACCCTAGACAATCTCAATCTGCTTTACTCTCCATGGAATCATCGAATCACGTAAGACAAAGCTACTCTCACTCAGATCAATACTAGATACAAGCTAAAAGAAAACAAACATCAAATGACCACAACTAGGGTTTTTTCAAGAATGGAGGAAAAAAACAATATATGTATGCCAGTATAGAAGATTCTTTTTTTTTCTTTTTTTTTTTTTTTTAAATATGGGACACTTCACGAATTTGCGTATCATCCTGTGCAGGAGCCATGCTAATCTTCTCTGTATCGTTCCAATTTTAGTATATGTGCTGCCGAAGCACCCACAGTTTAGAAGATTCTTGACATTTGTAAGAGCTGTTTTAGAGATCACTGGAAATAAACACCATCCATGACCTTGCTCTCTGACCCAACCTCTACCTTCTAAAGTGACATACAAACACTTGGTGGACTCAAGCTGGAGCCTTTCTCCTTTCCCTGGCTCAAGAGACACTGCAAAACTCACTTCCTTCTATCAGAGAGGTTCTCCATGCTTCATTAGAAAGACAGACTGGGCTCAAATGCTGATTAAACCAGGGTTGAGTCCCAGTCTCTCAAAGTAGTACCTTGAGTAGCTATTAGGGAGTAAGCTAGTTAGCAACAATGGACCTTCTATGTCCCACCAAAGTCTTCAACTTTGAGATTATTTAATGAGAATGTAAAAAAGTAGAAAAAGAAAAATAAAAGTCTAAAGTGTGAAGCCAAAAAAAAAAAAAATACCCAACAATATAAAACAGGTTATATGCTTATAAACCTCAGGAAATATTTTGGTTAGGAATAAGAAAACAACAAAACAAGTTCTCAATGTATTTTCATAGTGTATATAACTTATATGGCATGAACAGAAAGGTCCTTACTCCCTAGACATTCCCACTGAAGACAAAACTGTACATGTATCCCTTTATTTGCACACATCTTGATGGTTCTCACCCCCAAGGCCGGCAGCCTTTGAGTGCAGCTCACAGCCACCTTCAGCTTCCAGTCTGTCTCGCCATCCAGCTGGTCCGTTCGAATGAAACATGAACCTTGGAAGTAGAGAAGAAAAGTCACAACTCTCAAAATGTAGTACAGAAGGTTATTCCTGAGGTAAAGTGCACAGATCCAGGCAGAAGAGATACATCCTGAGAACAAAAAACTTCAAAGGCCTTCATTTTGACATGATGTGACTGACAGATCAAGTCTCTGAAAAGATACAGCCATTCAATGTTGTTGGTTTTTTGGGGGTTTTTTTGTGTGTGTTATTTTAATATTTTATTTAGAGACAGGGAATCACTGGGTTACTTAGGCCTCACTAAGTTGCTGAGGCTGCCTTTGAACTCACAATCCTCCCATCTCAGCATCCCAAGCTTCTGAGATTATAATCGTGTACCACCATGCCAAGCTCATTCAATGTTTTTGATCACCTGATTTCTATTTGGCGTTTCTGCCTTTTAAGGTTTAACATTAACTACTATAGAGACTACAGGGGTCAGTTCTACCTTTAATGTCTTTTGAGAGTGACAAAAAAATGAGACACACAAAAATTTCCAAGAGTGCATGATATTACCTTGCTAAAAAAATGTTACATTTACCACCACAGAACATATATTCAATAATAACAGCACAGCTAATGTGCTACTGGACACTCATAAACATATCTGATTTTTTAATATATTCTTTTAGCTGTCAATGGACTATTATTATTATTATTATTATTATTATTATTATTTTACTTATTTATATGTGGTGCTGAGGATTGAACTCTCTCAAGCATGTGAGGAAATGCTGTGCCACTGAGCTACTGCCCCAGCACTGCTATTTGATTTTTAATACAGAAAAATATCAAGTTACAAAATTCCACTGACCCTCCAAGACTGCGTTATATCATCCCATTTCTCAGAATGTACCCTGAAGAGAGAACATGAAAAGCACAAAATGACAAACTCTCAGAACTATTCACTGCAATACTGTTTACAAAAACAAAAGGTTGGGGGCAAAAAGAGAACTAGCTGAATAAAGGAGAGCACAAGGGAAAAGAAAGGAAAAGAAAGAAAGACCCCTACATACTGTTATCAAATGACTTCTAGGACACATGCTGACATGAAGGAAGTAAGAGAACATTATGTACAGAACACTAACTCACAGTAAGAGAAAGGAAGGAGAAAGGAGAATAAATGTATGTATAAGTGTGTGAATATCTGTGTTTGAGCTTTAAGTGTGTGCATCCATGTACATTTGTACTGTGTATTTGTATCCGTGCATGTGTCTGAGTGTACATGTATCCCTTCATTTGAACACATCTGTGTGTAACTGTCTAGATGCATGTGTATCTGTGTATGTCTGTGCTTTGTTTGTGTAGGTACACAGCTGTGGGTATGCACAAGTGCATTATACCTGTATGGAAAAGAATGGACAGGAAGAGAAGCCAGACCCGACTACATCTTTCTTGATACTGTTCACTTGGAAAGGATACATGCTTTACATAATTGAAAAATCAAATTACAACAAGCATTACATGCCCCATGCCTATCTCTGTCCTTCCCTCCTTCTGGAAGATGCCAGGGGCACCTGCTGCTGCTGGCTGCACTGAAGAGTCCACCACCTACTTGCACGGGCTTGCCATTCTGGTATGTCACCAAATTCTCTCTTCACCTGCAGATCTCCTTCCCTGTTATTTCCTCTGCTGAAGGTCTAGGTCTGCACTGCACTGAATGCACATCCACGGTCCCACACCAGAGGTGCAAGGGGCAGTGTCCACTCTACAATGGTCCTACAGCCACTCATGCTCGATGCACAGACCCACTGTTATACTATAGGGTGCAGGGCAAGACAGCCTTTTCATGTCTAGGTGGAGTGAAACTCAAGCAGAGAAGCTTCTACCCAGTGTATTAGGTTGGTCACCTAATAGAACAGCTTCTTAAGTAAGGACTGGCTCATGGTTCTTCACCCTCGACATTCTAAGACAAGGAGTTGGTACTCTGCCACCCTCAGCTAGTGTTCCATGGGGGAAGCACATGGATGAGCTACAGTACTGATGTTTCAATACAATGTGCTCATTATTATCATTACAGAATCTCAAATTGCCCCACATTGTCCATTGGGTACCTCTTTAGGTTCTTGCCTTAGTCCTGATGATATCAATCTATTAGATTTTGACAGTCTCCTTCACAGTCTGGTACTGCAGAATACTACTAGGTTGAACATCATTTCTAGGTCTTTTCAGTGAACAAAAGCAAGAGAGAAAAGTGTGTGTGTGTGTGTGTGTGTGTGTGTATTTGTGTGTTGCACAAAGTACATCCTGCGTTCACACTGATCTCGCCAATCCAAAGTCAATGCTGTGGGGTTTCTCATGACCCCTTATCGCTTCCAGCTGCATCTCCCTTCTTCTGCATCAAGCACCCCGATTCTCAAGGACATAGAATGCAGAATGAGAATCCTACCAGGCCCCGTGGCTGCAGGTGGTCTATTCTTTGGGCTCTTACAGGGATAACTGGTAGCTCATTCTGTGTTAAATGCTGTGTGTAGACTACTGGTTTTATCTGGCAGTCTGATTTCTCTTTTGTATATGTATGAACGACCTTTGTCATAAATAAACAAACAGTATTATGGAAGTCTACTGCTACACAATGATCCTCATGTTTAAATCTGTTAACATGTGACATAGAGCTACACATCACTGAACAACAGGAGTACCTTCTGAGAAATGCACCACTGGGCAATGTTGCTGGGTATACCAATGCAAACCCAGATGGCACAGGTTACTTGATATGGCCTCTTGATGCAAACAAAGGATGTGGTGAGCACAAATCCGTATGAGCTTGCTGCTAGAGTAACACCACATACTCGTTTACAATAAATACTCTCTCTCTCTCTCTCTCTCTCTCTCTCTCTCTTTTCAACAAGTAGGAATACACTCTCAAGTAACAACAAAAAATACAGTACAGGAATATCTCAATGATTAACACAGTCATGCATTATCATTACCAAGCACTAAGCATGTTCATAACTGACATGCCCTTCCAGAAGACTGGCAGCACAGGTTTGTTCATACCAGCATCACTTCACTCACACACATGTACACTGCACTGCTTACAGAATTAAGACCCCCAAGAAACACCACTGGGCAATGAGAACATTTCAGCTGCACTAAAATTTCATGGGGTCACCCTCATAAACATGGCCTGTGGTTGGTTGAGAAGTCCCACTTGGTGCATGACTGCATGTTCATGTTTCTGAAACCATAATCAGCACCACAACGTACCCATGACAGACAAAGAGTCCAGGTTTCCTCTGTGTTAACTCCTCCTCTCACCCCTCCTCTACCAGCTACAGGAATCCAGCAATGACCCATGTGGTATTACAGCTCTGCCCCATTACAGGCAGGGTTTGAGAAGACACAAAGACTAAGCTGCAATAACCATCACCCAGGATCTCAGAACCTCATATAACAACTTGCAGTAATGGGACTGCACCCACTAGTGAGTGGTATGTATCCTAAGGAAAAACTGCAGATACACTGTAATAGCTTTCAGTTGCCATTCCAGGAGTGCAATGTTGCACTACAACTTGGAGACTATCATGTTCAAACCTCTGAACAGTACGCAGGCAGACTATATCCACTTGGTGCAGTTACCATGGGGCCATAAAGATAACTGTCCAGGCTAGATCCATGCCATGTGATCTTATTCAGCAACTGTCCCATGACTGCTGAAAACCTGTCAGGACACCAAAACTCTCCTCCTGCCAGTTATAAATGTATGGGAAAATGAAAGAAATAAAACTGGCATTTACTGAGTAGATGGGAACTTAAATAACAAGAATGCCGGGAATGAGAGTCTTGACTCTGCTCTTAAGTTCTGTGGAAGCTCCCTGGGTACTTCTTGCCTCCTTCCACTTGCCACAAAGCAAGAGCGCCCTTCTGGGCTTTGGCCCAGTCCTACTCTTGGCTGAGGTGGGACTGGCCTAGAATGCTCATCCTGGAGCAAGAGTTCCATCCTGGTGAGACTACAGTGGGTATGTCTTACCTCAAGATATCTTCATCCTATTCGTTACCATGATTTCCCTAATTTATATCAAGAGGTTTATAATAATAAATTCCTGGGGCTGCAAACCATCAATCTGTCAGAAAGGCAGCAATGTGAATTTTCTTATGGCCACCTTCTTTTTCTATCACTTTACACACTCTCAAGTGGCTTCCTTCAGAGTTCTGGAATGGCAGGACTTCCTGCAATTGTGCACACCAAGACTCACTGTCACTTTCTACCACTTTTCTAGAATGTTTTCCCCTGTGTGTTTCCTGATAGACTTTTAAAAACTCAACTGAAGAAATTGCAAGACACCCAGTTACAGTGACAATAACAGGAACAAAAGGCCATATTACATAACAGGCTTTAAAAGTTGAAACAATGCCTCAATACACTGGCTGGAGTAATGAAGTTGTGCTTGATGGTAAAAGGCAAAATCACTTTGAGAAGGCGGCAACGCAACTACATACTTTGCTGTCAATATGTGAGTTGCATAAAAGCGTGCAGAGACCAGTCACCAACAGACTCAACAAAGTGAAGGAGTAAAGGGGTGATCACCAGTTAGTCACATGGTACCCAGGCTGTCTACAAAGTGATCTGTGGACGGAAGAGTCAAATATAAAATTTAAACTTCACCTAATTATTCAATTATTATATGTCACAGTAATGAAAACTTGGTATATATCATCAGGGAACTGGTGTTATTTGTCTTAACTTTCATAATGAGATTTGTAGACAAGGAAAATGTACAAAGCAAAACTTTCTACACAAAAAATACAATCTGAAGATGTAAAAACTTTGTGATCCTGAATCTGAACTGGAAATCATCAGTGCACCCTTGACAAATTATTCTTTCCAAAAAGAGAAATCAACCAGTTGCAGTGGCACAGACCCACAATCCCAGAAGCCTAAAAGGCTGGACACAGGAGGTTCACAAATTCAAGGGCAACCTGGGAAACCTAGCAAGATGCTGTCTCAAAATTAAAAACAAAACAAAAAGGCTGGGGATGTGGCTCATTGGTAAAGTACCTCTAAGTCAATCACAAGTACCAAAAAGAGAAAGAAGAAAGAAATAGAAATCAAGCTCCTTCCAAAGAAAATACTCAGGAGGAATCAGAGCTGCTTGAGACCTGTGGTGGGGCAGGAGTGAGGAAGAAAGAGGCTGAGACAGTACCCTTCCATGCAGGAAGGCCTGTGGGCAGGCACCACTGTCAAGAGACCACGGAGGCCCTCCACATAGAAGAAAAGGGCAATCTGACTGTGAGAAGCCGTCACAAGCTGTGCAGCATCAACATGTTCAAGTGCATGGGACATAAATCTACTAAAAAGTCTTTGCCTGCCTGTGTTAAGAACCCACCATGTTCTTTTGTTGTTGTTGTAAACTGATGAATCATAATTGTATATATTACAGGGAATAAAATGTTGTTATATGATTCAAGAATACAATGTGAAATAGATAAAGCTATTCAACATATCTATTACCTCAAATACTTGTCATTTTCTATAGTAAGACCATTTGAAATTTACTCTTAGTTATTCTGAACTGTACAGCATACTATGACCAGCTAAAACAGATGTAAAAATAAGTAAATAAATAAATGAAAATCAAAAAGGCCTTATTCCTGTAGCATTGAGCCATTGCCACCGCAGCCTTTGGTGGCCACAATTGTCTCTGTGTCTGTGAGGTGGATGGACTGTTCCAGATTCCATGCGGAACTGAAAACACGCAGCCTATGTCTTTCTGTGGCTGGTTTATTTGCCTCAGCAGAACATCCTCTAAGTTCGTCAGGTTGCACAAGTGATAGGATGTGCCTCTTTCTCAAGGCTAGGCAGTGCACCACTGTGCACACATGCCAAGTCACCCACAGCACATCCTCTCCAACCACTTGATGCCTATGGACACTGGCCAATGGCCTTATACCTGGCTACTGTGAGTAGCCAGGATCACGGGTTTCCAGACATCCTTGCAACATAATGCCTTCAGCTTTCTTAGGTAAAAATCCATAACTGGGATTGCTGCAGTAAATGGAAATTCTATTTTTAGTTTTTCCAGCGTATTGTTCTTCAAATAAGTAAATAAGGGGAGTATCAAAGATTTGTTTTGCCTTTTCTGAAATTTCAGAGTAATCAAAACAGTTGATAGGAACAAATTCTAAGAGAATGTCAATTTCAAAGAGAAAGGAAAGGAGTTAACACTTGTCAACAAGGAAGGAACCAGTGGGTCTGGACAGAGCTCCCTGTGGCTGCTACCCCAGGAAAAACAAGGTGGGCCAGAGCACACCTATCTACTCATCACCTCACTCCAAGAGGGCCATCTGAACATCATGCAGCTGGCATCACACCAGGACACACAGAGTAGCAGTGACACAGCATCCATCAACAAAAAGAGAAGCAAGCAGCAGAAAGAAATCTGAAAACAATCATAATGAAGTCTTTAGACTTTGCTACTAGTTAACAGGAAACAAAGGCAGAGCTTAACTAACACCACAGTTGTGCAATCAGGCAAATCTAAAATACGGGAAATTCTTTAGGTCAAATTACTCTGTTTCTTCAATAAGTAAAAAAGAAAGAAGAAAGAAAAGGAATTATACAGGTGAAAACAGACTTAAGAGACATACTCACCAAATGCAATGTGTCAGACCATAGGTCCTGATTTGAATAGATAAAAAGAAATAAGAAATCAGAGAATCAGAAAGTTGGAAAGTAACTGCATATAAGATGATGGAGAATTTTATGGGATGACAATGGGACTGTGGCTCTGGTTGTAAAATGCCGAGGAACTTACTGACACAATCACACAGTATTGGGATTCCTTTGCCACTGGAGGAGAAGATGAGACTGATTTAAGGGACTGTCACTTCAAGAAAGAGAATAGTTGACTGTTTCCTCTAAACACAGTAAGCACCACCAAACATTACTCATAAAAACATCAGAAGGTTCTGGACTGGCCAACAAGAATTCTGCCCACTGAACAAAGCCTTCAGGATGAAGAGAAAGCATCAAAAGGCACTGCATGTCGGGAGGCAACAATAAACTGCACATATAATTGTTATGTGTGAACACCTAGAGTGAGAAGCACCACAGCTCACTCAGTAAGCACTTCTAAAAAATGTTCAAAGTCCACAAAAAGTCTGGGACAACACTGACTGACCTTCACATACTCTCTTGTTTTGTAGTGGTGGGACCAAACCCAGGGCCCCACAGGTGGCAGGCAAGCTCCCTATCACTGCCCCCACCCCCCGCAAACTCTTCTTCGAGTGTTAAACCATCTCTGCTCTTGTAGCCATGCAGTACCACCTTTTTTACTCTTTTAAATCCCCATCACTTTGAAACCTCTGTGGCTAACATCAACAAGGTTGGCTGCCAAACCCAACAGACCCTTCACATCACTCTCCAATGGCCTCAGAGCAGCACTGGGCAACAACCTGTTCCTTCATGCAAGCGCTCTCCTCTGGCCTTACCGATTCCATGTGCTGCTGGATCCTCCCCTAGCTGTCTGCCTGCACCTAGGTCTGCAGTGGTATCCCCATATGTGTTCTGAAGACACTTCTCCTTTCTCTACAAAAACCTCCTTTGATGACAGGGGTAAGTAGCAAGAAGGGACTAAGTACATCACAATTCCAGGAAGCACAGCTCAGTTAGAAGCCACCTCCCAAAGACTATGGGGTGAGAAACCAACATAACACCAAATTAAGTAAGAGTCTACTGATTAAAAACTGCCCTGCAGCAAATCCCTCAAAAAAATGTACAAAATACATGTGCATAGTAGAATGTCTCTTCCTCTTCCTCAAAAATGGGAAAGTCACTAACACCTGCTGAGCAGCTGCTTACTGAGAACCAGTCAGAGTTCCCCCAGTATACCTGAGGTATGCTGCCATCCTCTGAAAAAACCTATTCCAGCCTTTCAGACAGACAAGCCTTAAATCTCAAGAGAAAGTATACAGTCCAAAAACCTCGATCAGGTGCACTGCACCCCAAATCCAAGCCTTACAGCATCACACACCTTAGTCCCCCTGCTGCAGCACCTAGCCTCACAGCTGAAGCACTGAACAATTTGAACTGTGATAAACAAACATCTACTTTTGGAGTGACCTAGCTGAACTACTTCTGCAAAACCCACTCCCTGCAGGAGTAACCTCAGCAACCCTGCTCATGGTCTGCTGAGCCCTGGCTCCACACACACCACCTACTGGTCAAGGGTGGTGCTGCAACTTGTTTGAGGAGTCAGGTTCTGCAGTGCTAAGGGCTGATCAGGGAAGGCAGGGTCCTGCTCTAGTTCACTCAGGAAGCGGCTTTATAGGCACTGTCCCTGCTCTCCTGAGACCAGGGAGAACATACCCTAGACACTAACAGATACTTGTGATCTCATGCTTAAGCTGAGCTATGTAGGACTTGTTGCTGGGTCAGAGGAGCATGAGTGATTTAGCCCCAGTGCCAGTGAGGCTGTGGCACTGCTAAATTGTCTCTGGGGAAATCCTTCTGAGTTTATCCCAGTCCCCCTGTGATAGCTCTTAGAGCCTAGCACAGGCACACAGCTTCCCTGTCGAGGATCCTGGGACTCTCCAAGGAGGTTCCTGCTGTGTTGCTATCTCCTACCTTGAACTGTTGACTACCAAGTTCTCCCAAATTGTTTAATGATACCCTGGAATAAACTGTGCCAGGCTCTGTTCCAAAGTCTACTGCCTGCAGAAATCTGTTAGAACATGTGAGCCACTGCACTGGAGCTAGGGCAAGACATGTGCTTTTCAAGTGCCCTTGGGGTAGGCTTGTGGTAGCAGTCCCTCCACGAGTGTCCACTGGCTGACCCACTAGCTAGAGCTAGGAATCACTGGGGTGGGGCACCTATAAGGCTGGAGCAAAGCTCTTGCCTATGAATAGGAACTAGAAGCAGAAGGGCCACCACAATATCCTGACACAAGTTTGCTGAGCAGGGCTTCTGCATCACGGTCTGAGAAAAATCAGAGAGGGGCCAGCTCTGCCTGGGATGATGCCTTCGCCTCCACCAACATGAAGCAGAGAAACAAAGCCCTTGGTCTAGAATAGAGCTTCCTTCTCATGGAGCTGAGGCAAGGAAGAAGAAAGGTAATTTACCTTCCACATATACTACCTATTGGTGAAGGGCGGTGCTTAAACTTGCTTGGCTAGTGAGGTTTCCACCCTGTGCTACTGGCTATGTGTGGCTTGGAGACAAGTCAGTCTCAATTCCCATAGATTCAATCTGTTCTTAGTGGAAATAACGGTCTCTGAAAAATATGGAAACAATTACTCTCAAAAGACACATCACCAAGCATTTAAGATTATTCATTTTAGAGACTCTCCAATGAAAATAAAAAAACTACTTGGCAACTTTTGGAGACACTACTGATTTTCACAACAAGGAGAGAGGCCAGGGAATGCCACCTTCATCAAGTGTGAGGTGAAGACACCCAATAGTGCATTAATACAGATCCCACAGCAAAGAAAATACAGAGCCCTACGTATGACATGACAAAGGTAAGGACCTCTGCACCAGAGGTTTGTGACTAAAACCTGGCAAGACACAAGGAACAGCCAGATGGTTCAAGGCTGAACAGTTCACTAATTGACACTCCTTGTCAAGTTACTTTATCTTATTAGGACTCACTGTTTTTTCTTCTCTACAATGGGGAAGGAAGGTATCACATGGAGTGGTGTTATAAAAATCTACTACACTCAGCCATGAGGGCATGCACTAGGAAGTCACTGACTGGCAGCAAATTATTTCTCAAAAATAGAGAAACACTTGTGCTTACTGCTGGACATTCTTTCAATCTCACTCTTCATAACCATCAAATGCTTTTCTCTTCCAAATGATGCACTGTCAACTAATCACAGTGCCACCAATGTAGTGCCTCAGATGTGTCCTAATCATTTAGTCACTTTAATTCTAACCCTTTTAGCTATCCTCAATATGGGCATTTGAATGTGAAGCTGCTTCTCTCAGGCACAGTAAGATCAGAGCTATAACAAGATTTTCCAACCATTTGCTTTATCAATTAATGATATATTCAAGAGTTTTTCTCTAATTACCTACACTTTAAATTATGATGTATGATATATTCAAGAGTTTTTCTCTGATTACATACACTTTAAATTATGATGTCTTTTTCCTAAAGACTATATGAAAAGAACAACACTCTCTACAGCTGACGAATTTCAACCAGGAACCAATATAAGAAAATTTGTACTTCATGTTATTTTAAAGTTCAATGTTTTTTCAAGATTTTTTTCTCTTAAACATGTGAATATATTTATTTTGATTAAAAAAATAAATAAAAGTAACTTCAACGGAACAGATTCTCATTTCTCTCCAGTCTGCTCCAAATCTACTTTCTAAAATTTAAATAAGAACAGGTGAGACTCTCTGGAAGGTCTTAAATTTCAGACATACAGGGTATCTAAAAGTTAAAACAATTATCTGGATCTCTGCAGAAATATTAAACACTGAAAACAGTGCAGTTGTCTTTCTTTAAAAAAAAGACACATATCATGTTAAATAATTATATGCTATTTTTAAAAGTTAGGAGGTAAAATGACATACTATTTTTCCCCCAAGCACAGTTAAACTTACTAACCACACAGCAATTGCTACAATAGGGGCAGGAGGGGTACTGCAGTAAAATCTGAAGCATATCAACCTGGCTTATCTTGAGAGTGCCAGATCTAGTAATTTTTAACAGAAGCACGAGCTACAACGAATGCCAGTTATAGATCAGTAAAAATGAATTATTAAATTGGTCTGCTTATATCCTATTACAGACTTCTTATGAATACTTGATTTTATTTTGAATAATTGACAAGAGTTGACAGGAAAGGACAGGTTTAATGACCACCAAATTAAGATCAACTCGTGTATGTGTCACATTGGAGAGCCACATCAGGTGGTGATGAAGTAACTGAAGGACCCTGAGAGACAGCTGAGTCTGTCATAGTGTAACAAGTCACCTCTCAGCATTAGCAGGTAGCCTGGACCAGCTTATGGATCTAGCAGCTCTGAAAGAAATGGGCCACAGTATATGCCCAACAAAAGAGAAATAGACATTGACTTCACATTTCTAATATCAGAGCCCTGGTCATTAAACTTAATTTTTAAATCATTTATATGACTTAATGACTCTGCATGAAATTTTTAAGCTGGAGACAAGATGAATAGCACTACAGAGATAATGCAGATGAGGAGAGTGTCATTTACCTACCCTCGTCCAACTAACAAGGGATAGCTGGGGTACTGTAATATGTCCTGAACATTTCAATTATAATGTCATCAACTTAGGACACAAGTGAAAAAGATATTGGCATTTATAAGAGATTGATGAAAATTAGTTTTAAAGCATTAATTTCTCTTAATACCACTAAAAGAACTGTGTGCACCCAGGAGATATTTGATCTGAATTAAGAAACTGATGAAGCAATTGATTGATTGGAATTTAAGCCATCAGTCACCAGATCCATCAACAGCTTCATTTACATTCTAAACAATCCACTCACAGCTCAATAGAATACTCCGTATTAATACACAGTCAATGTGATGCCATGAACAGACTCACCAAGCTGTATTGACAAGCACCCAGCTGCTGTTGTCTAAGCTTGAACACACTGTTATATCTAGGACTTCTGTATTGACTAAGGTTTAAAGACTTTAATTACAGTAAATAATATACAAGTTTTTTTTATGTTGGTGCATTATAGTCATACATAAGACTAGCCTTCATTTTAACATATTCAAAAATGTATATAAAATGCGTAGATCCATTTCAATCCCCAGGACTTCCCCTTTCCCTCCCATTCTTCCTCCTTTGATCCCCTTCCTCTTTTCTACTGGTCTTCCTTCTATTTATTTATTGCTTTTTAAACGCTGCATTATAGTTAAACATAAAAGTAGTTCTGCGACATACTCACACATGCCACAGCATAATTTGGTCAATTTCATTCTGCAGTTCCTCCCCTTTTCTATTCCTCCCTTCTTCTCAATCCCCTTCCTCTACCCCACTATTCTCACTTCTGTTTTCATTATATATATATATATGTATGTATGTATGTATATATATATGTATGTATGTATATGTATATGTATATTCTTTATTTCTCTCTAGCTTCTGTAGGAAAAACACTTGACTCTTAACTTTCTGAGTCTGGCTTATTTCACTTAGCATGACATTCTCCATTTCAACCATTTACCAGGAAATGACATCTAATTTCATTCTTCTTTGTGGCTGAGTAGAACTCTGTTGTGTTTATGTTTACACCACATTTTCTTTATCCATTTGTCTGCTGACAGGCATTTGGGCTCGTTCCATAACATGGCAATTGTGAACTGTGCTGCTATAAACATTGGTATGCATTTATCACTATAGTTTGCTGATTCTTACCTCTTTGGGATAAAATACAAGGAATGGGACAGCTAGGTTATATGGTGGTTCCACTCCTAGTCTTTTGAGAAATTTCCATATTGCTTTCCAAAGTGGTTGTGCTGATTTGCCATCATGCTCAACATATGCTTCAACAAGGAGGAGAATATGGAAGGAACTGTCAGTCTGAGGGCCCCAATGCTCCTAGTGATATTGAAGGTGAAGTCATAGGCTGAGAGTGAGTGTGTAGGTGGTGAAGGCAAACTGAAGCAGAGACAAGAAAACTCCTTTCAAGATGATGTGTGGGCAGTCAGGAAGAATGTCTTGAGGTTCACAGAGCTGTGTGTCTCCTCTGCCACCAGATGTGGGAGAAGAAGAACTCGAGGGCTAGGGAAGCAGGGTAATGCAGGGTAATGCAGGGTAATGGGGCAAAGAGGGTGTGTGGGAATAGCAATAGTAGTTTTACAGGAAGGTATATTTGTTAATACACCTTAACATATAAGATATACTTTAAATGAATGCACCTAACTGTACATAAATTTTCCTGAATAAAGCTAATTATATTTAAAAAGCAAAGATTAACAGAATAGAAGAAAAAAACCAAGATTCAACTATACACTATCTACAAGAGACACACTTTAGACTAATTCAAAGACACAGAAGGCTAAAGATAATAGGAAACAATGTAAACAGTAAGCAATAGAGAGCGGGCATCTCCAGGACACATTAAAATGATCAAAGGGCCAATCCATCCAGCAGACAGCTATGTGTAACCCAAACAACAGTCACAAATACATGAAGGAGAAATAGAAACAACAGCAAAAATAGCTGCAAGCTACACCACTTTACTTTCCACCATGAACAGAATAACTAGATAGAAGACAATAAGATGTGACCAATGCTGCAGACCCACCAGAACTGACAAACACCCACCCACTGGACATGCTACATCTCAGTGACAAAACACAGAGCCTGCTCTAGAGCACAGGGGTTCGCTTCAGAGCACAAATCTGGGTCAATCTGCCTGAGGCCACAGAGTGTGTTCTTCAACCGCAACAGAATGAAACCAGAAATCAGCGATGGTAGGAAATTAAAAAAAAAAAAATCCACAAATACCTGGAAACTAAACATCTTCATCATCTAACAATGGGTTAAAAAAGAAATCACAAGCAAAATTTAAAAATGCTATTGAGAGCATGAAAATGAAAACACAACATACCAAACTTTTGGGGATGCAGCAACAGCAGCATTTGGGTAGAAATGTAATTTTAATGCCTATACTATAAAGACCTCATCAAACTTTCCACCTTAAGAAACTAGAAGTACAAAAGAAAACAGAACCCAAAATGAATGGAAGGAAGTAATAAAGACACTGAAAGAAGAAACAGAGAGTAACTGAAAAAAAATTATTAAAACCCAAAATTAGTTCTTTGGAAAGATCAACAAAATCAACAAACCTTTAGCTGGAGTGACTAAGAAAAAGAGACGCATTACATTATTAAAATCAAGAACAAAGGAGAGGACATCACTACCATCACTGAGGAAATAAAAAGTATTACAAGGGAATACTAAGAACAGCATGCTAACAAATTAGATGGATACAATGCACAAATTCCTAAAAAGACATGAACTGCCAAAACTAACTCAAGAAACAATCTGAAAAGGCTTCTAACAAGAAAATTAGTTAAAAAAAAAAAAATCTCAAAATAAAATCTAGTCCCAGATGACTGCATGGGTGACTTTTACCAAACATTAATGAAGAATTCAATAATGATTCTTCATAAACTTCCAAAAAAGTTGAAGAAGAAAGAACACTTCCTAACTCACTCAAAGGCCAGGACTATACATACTACCTTGACACCAAAGATATTATAAGGAAAAACAAAACAAACAATCAATATATCCTTTATGAACACAGAGGCATAAATCCTTAACAAAACACTTGCAATCAAAAATTTAGCAGCACAGGCTTATGTGCTGAGACTGAGAGGTATCTGTTCTGGCATGTGTACACAGCCAAGGAGATGGGTCTCCCAGGGGCCTCACCAACAGAGTTCCCTCACCATCTGGCAGACTGCTCTATGCAACAGAGCACTGCACCGAATATGCCCTGTGATGAAGGAAGCCTGCCTATCATTGTGTTGCTGCAACACTGAGGTAGCCTCACTGCACTCCAGGGAATGACTAGAAATACTTGAAAATGGAGCACTTTATACTCCAATGCTACCCAATGATAGTTTCAAAATACACATGCAAAAATTCTAAAAGCAAATCACACTATTTGTAAAAAAAAAAGAGAAGGCTTCCAAAACAGAGATCAAGAAGACAACACACTAAGAAACAACAGCTATGGTAAAGAACAAACTAGCAACTTCAGTGCTTCACAATAGAGATTTATCCCTCCCTCCAACAGAATCCATTTGGCAATGGAACGGGAGAAACTTTATTCCAAATGCAGTCATTCAGGAAGCCACACTGATGTAAGTTCTGTGCCTTCAACCAGCAGTTTCCAAGGCTGCCATTGAGTTAGAAAGGAAACAGTAGGCACATCGCAAAGTACGTGGAAGACTTTCAGCTCCTACTCTCCAGGACAGAGCCCAGAGGCATGGATCCACTTCACTGGACAGGATAAACTAGGAGCCCAGCTGTTTCCAAGAGGTGCAGAGTACCTTACCAATGTCTGCCCCAGTTAGGAACCTAAGAACTCACATTAAATAACACATGATACAGTAAAGAACCGAATCCATAGGTCACTTAATTCTAAGGTTAACTCCTCTGCTGATGACAGCCTTCTTTGACAAGGTGAATAACTACCAACTATATAGCTAGCCAAAAAAAAAAAGTATTCATACTAGAAATAGTACATACGCTAAGCACACAAACAAATGACAATATGCTGAGTTTCCTACAAAATCATGGTTCACGTACTCAACGAATTTCAGAAATGGGCAGAAAGAAGCTCTGGACACTCGTTGACTAACTGCCCTCAGTCCACAAAGCCAGGTCACACAATCAGGAACTGACTAGAGACTCAGATGAAGAATTAACAGATTTTCAACATGGCCTCTCCAGTCAACCACATGAGGCTTCCCTCCCCTTACTCTTTCCACTTTTTACTCATTCAAAGTTCAGGCCATCTAAATGTTGTTTTTCCTGTGAAGAGTAAGGCAACTCACCTAGGCAGCACTCTCACATAACCCTAACAGCTCTTGTCACCACTATAGGACCTATGCAATAGGATTACTACTAATGGTCATTGTATGTATGGACTTCTATGGATTTTATTCTCTCTTGTAAGCAACAATTAATGCCTTGTCTGAAGGAAGTGGTAAGTAAATAACTATTTGCTGAATTAATGAATAAAATTGCAAACACAAAACAGCAATCTAGTTTTGAGCAATGACATCATTTAATTAATTAGATCTGAATATGAAAAGATGAAAAACTAATTAAGGTACAGAGGTTGTGACAGGATTATTCAAGCCACCTTTGTAAATATCAAGAACTAAAGATTATTAGAAACTAATAAATTCAAAATATTATCAGGGAAATTTTTATAGGCATAAACTTAACTCTTACTTCTTAAAATAACAAACTGCCAAAATACTGAATCAACAACAGTGCAAAAAAATAAAAATACCTGCTTTCTCTGAAGTTCTAAGAAATACCATGTCTGACGGAATTCTTTGATTCTGCAAATAATAAAAAAAATATTAATTACCTATATGAAGCTTTACAAATTACATTATTCCATTCCAAAGTAAAACAGCTAACTACAATAATGTCTTCATTAAAATTATGTTGAAATAACTAATATGTTATTAGTTATTTTAATACATCATCTAGAGATGTAAATGGCATTTGGCAATGACTTACGAAACGCTTTGTGTCGGCAAAGTGTTAAATATTGCCGTTTTCATGGCTTCTGTTGCACTTTAACTCACACAATAGCTACTGCCTTATAAAAATTCATCCTTTCCATTAGATGAAAAGGCCCTACAGAGTGAGGGCAGTGACTGTCCAATATCCAACATATAACAGCACATCATTAAAATACAGTGAATTAATAAATGCATGACTAAGCAAACAAAATCTCACAAAATAGAGGAGCTCTTCTTTTATGACAGAAAAGGAACTCAAAGATATATGGCACATAAAAATTTTTACTAGTCACAATTCAAACATTTAATCATCATCATAATCATTTTATCAATTGGAAACCCTAATGGGAGGGGGAAATCAAGCTAAAAAAATATGTACTTAAAATAAGAATATTTCACATAATTTTCTAAATATGTGTACTTTTCCATATGACAAAGAAATGGCCTAGTCAATAAGTAGTAGTAAAAACAAATATTAAGTTATTAAGGCTGAAACATTATGCTGGATACTGCTATTCTTTCTAACACTACTAAGAAGCATGACCAGTAGATCTCTAAAGGACAAAGATCTCTAAAGGTCAAAGAAGGAATCACAGTAGAAATTAGAAAAAATTTAAACCGAAAAGATAATAAAAACTTGACAAGAAAATGAGTACAACAACCAAAGTCAGAAAGATGTCAAGAGGAAAATCACATAAATCAATGCGTACAAAAGAACAGAAAAGAGGCTTGATGTCATCAATTTTGGAGCTTGAAAGCAGGGAAAAAAAATAGCCAATACATTCCAAAGAAACCACATGGATGTAAATGCATGTAACGGCAAAACTTAATGACACAGAGAAAAACATGTACTGTTATGGTTTGGGTCCTAAATGTCCCCTAAAGCTTGTGTGTTAAAGATTTGGATCCCAGCAGGGTGGTGCTATTGGGAGGTGATGGACACTTGGAAGTGTGGCGTAGTTCAGGAGGAATGTCCTTGGGGGCATGCCCTTGAAGGCCATATCTTGTCCCTAGCCCTTTCCTCTACATACAGGTGTGCTCTCTTCCCCTCTCTTTCAGCTTCCGAGCCATCATGAGATTAGCAGTTTTGCTCCACCAAAAAGCTCCCCACCATGCTGTTCCACTTCACTTCAAGCCCATAGCCTGGATCCAAGCAACTATGGGCTGAAATCTCTAAAACTATGAGACTTAACAAATCTTTCCTTCTTTGTTTTTCTTAAGTATTCTGTCATAGCAATGGAAAGCTGACTAACACACACACAAATAAATAGATACATGGATATATACCAGTAACAAACAGCAAAAAAGTAAGTAATATTAAACATGTCCATTTCAGTAATTAAAAAAAAATCAACATTAGAATAAACTAATAAAAGATGCTCAAGACCTCTAATGAAAAATATAAAACATTACTAGAGAAATTAAACTTAAAATGTATCCTGCTCAGAAATTACAATGTAATTGCAAAGTTGTCAAATACCCATAAATTGAAACATACAATCAACATACATACAAACAAAATCTTAGTTGATTTTTACCCCCCTCTATTTTGGTGGGAACTGATAAGGGTTTCTCTCAGCTATACAGGGAGCTGCTAAGGCCAAGAATAACCAAGAAGAGAGTGAGGACTGACTCTACAACTTAATGACACTAGAAATAAAACTGGACCAATTAATACAAGATAGCATTACACCAAGGTAATTATGCCCATGCAAAACTGGGAAATCCAGAGATGAGCACACATAGATTTATAGGGTGGCATTACAGACCAACAAAAAAACAATGGTCTTTCCAATAAAAAGTACTGAGAAAACTGGATGCCCAAAGGGGAGGTGCAGGAATGATACCTGACCTCTATGCCACACTATAGTTTTAAATGTAAAAGTAAAACCAGCAAAATCTCTAAACGATAATCCAGCATTTATTTTCTTTCTCTGCTTAATTGTCTTGTCACTTATTATATATTATAATAGTGTTTTATGACTTTTTTGTAGGGATTTTTTATTTTATTTTATTTATTTTTTTTGGGGGGGGTACTGGGAAATGAACCCAGAGGCACTTTTCCATTGAGCTACATCCTCAGCCCCTTCTTTATTTTTTATGTTAAAACAAGGTCTCGATAAGAGGCTGAGGATCTTCGTAAGTTGCCCAGGCTGCCCCTGAACTAGTGATTCTCCAGCCTTAGCCTCCCCAAGATTTAGGATTACAGTAAGTGCTCATCACCACCAGAAAATTTTTAAAAAGAAAAAAGAACTAAGCATAAATGAGAAGATTAATAAAGTATAATTCATTAAAATTAAGAACTTCTGCCCACCAGGAAGGAAGAAAGAAGATACGTACAGCACATATAACCACACTGATTCACAATACATAAAGGCCTTCACACTGACAGAAAGAAGAGCTAATTAAGGGAAAACAAAACTGCAAGATATCTTCAAGGTCTATTTACTAATATCAAACCTGCACTACCATATGAAAAGATACCCAACTGACTAGACTTCAAAGAAATGTACACTAGGATCACAACTACAACATTCACATCAGAAATGTAAATTAAAACAGCTGGCAATGCAAGTGCTGGCAAGCGTGAAGTCACTGCTGATGAGAGCATAAATGGATATGCCACTTTGCACAGAACCCAACACCCATTGCACTCCTGGGTTCATGTGTAACATCCATGTATGCATGTACATGTCAGAAGACAGTTCAACAACACAGATATATCTACCATTCCTGAGGGCAAACCTCAGAAGCAAACCAAATACCCATTAATTGTGGAATGAATAAGGGGTACCTGTCCAAGCACATGACCTCACTTTTTTTTTTTTTTTAGGGGATTAAATCAAAGGGTGCTTAACCACTGAACCACACACATCCTGCCTGGTCCTCACCATGTTTTTGAGATAGGGTCTCACTAAGTTGCTTAGGGCCTCAATAAGTTGCTGAGGCTGGCTTTGAACTTGTGATCCTCCTGCCTCAGCGGGATTACAAGCATGTACCGTATCTGGCCTCATTGAATTTTTGAAGCATCCTTATCAAGAATCAACAAATTAACCATAAATTTCAAGCTTTACTCCCAGATTCTCAAGTTCAAAAACAGTCTAGTATATGCTGTATAAATTACTGGAACTTTGAAATGAGTATGCAAAACTTGTTCAACTTTTCTCAAAATTGTTTTCCACAGAATTCTAGAGATCAGCTTGGACAGTATGGATCTACAGATCAGTTTGGAAAGTACTGACATTTTAACAACATTGCCATTTGTATCTATCAGTATCGGATGTCTACATTTACTTAGGTCTTCTTGAACATGTTTCAAAAAAGTTTTGAATTTTCAAACTACAAGGTTTTTATTTCTTTTGATAAATTTATTCTTAAGCATTTTATTCATTTTAATACTACCATAAATGAAATTTTTTCTTAATTTCACTTCAGGCCATTAATCTTCATTCTCTAAACCTGTCTTATTTTCCAAGGAGTCATACATGAACAAGATAATGTCCAGTTGTTTTTAGATAGTATTTGTTTATTTTCCTCCCCTTAAAACCATGACCATTCTGCAAGGAGCACCTTGATTTTCCTTAGCATGCTTCCCCATGGTGTTGACACACAACAGTATGTCTACCCAGTCAAATCTGTTCACAACTTCAGGACTGTTTCCAATTAGGAACTATTATGGAAAATGGAGATGTAAACTTTCCAAAACAGGATGCTGTATCGACATAAATTATAAACTCTCTCTGGGTAAAAGTATTTATAAGTTTGACTATTGGCCATATGATCGTAGCACATTTGTTTTATTTTTAAATAAACATATTTCAAATGCTGAAAGAAAATGGGTTCCAAACAAGAATCGTGTATCCAGCGAAATTAAGCTTCAGGATGGAAGATGAAATTAAAACCTTCCACGATAAACAAAAGTTAAAAGAATTTGCAGCTAGAAAACCAGCTCTTCAAAACATCCTTGGCAAAACATTACAGGAAGAGGAAAAGAAAAATAACAATGAAAACCAACAGCGGGACATAGTACAGTAAAGGAAAAAATAATCAAAGAGGAAAAATAAATCATATTAAGTAACATAAATAAACAAATACGGCTGGAAGTACAAACCATATCTCAATAGTAACCGTAAATGTTAATGGCTTAAACTCACCAATCAAGAGACACAGGCTAGTAGAATGAATCAAAAAAAAAGATCCAACAATATGCTGCCTACAGGAGACGCATCTGATAGGAAAAGACATATATAGACTGAAGGTGAAGGGTTGGGAAAATTCATACCATTCACATGGACCTCGGAAGCAAGCAGGAGTGTCCATACTCATATCAAATAAAACAGACTTCAAGCCAAAGTTAATCAAAAGGGATAAAGAAGAACTGCTCAAGGGAACCATACACCAACAAGACATAACAATCATAAATATATATGCCCCAAACAATGGTGCAGCTATGTTCATCAAACAAACTCTCCTCAAGTTCAAGAGTCAAATAGACCACAATACAATAATTATGGGAGACTTCAACACACCTCTCTCACCACTGGACAGATCTTCCAAACAAAAGTTGAATAAAGAAACTATAGAACTCAATAATACAATTAATAACCTAGACTTAATTGACATATATAAATATACCACCCAACATCAAGCGGTTACACATTTTTCTCAGCAGCAAATGGATCCTTCTCAAAAATAGGCCATATATTATATCACAAGGCAATTCTTAGAAGGAGTAGAGATAATACCATGCCTCCTAACTGATCATAATGGAATGAAACTGGAAATCAACGATAAAGGAAGGAAAAATCCTATATTACTTGAAGAACGGACAATATGTTACTGAATGATCAATGGGTTACAGAAGACATCAAGGAGGAAATTAAAAAATTCTTAGAGATAAATGAAAACACAGACACAACATATCAGAATCTATGGGACACAATGAAAGCAGTTCTAAGAGGAAAATTCATTGCTTGGAGTTCATTCCTTAAAAAAAGAAAAAAAAAAAACAACAAATAAATGATCTCACACTTCATCTCAAAACCCTAGAAAAAGAAGAGCAAAACAACAGCAAAAGTAGTAGAAGGCAACAAATAATTAAAATCAGAACTGAAATCAATAAAATCGAAACAAAAGAAACAATTGAAAAAATTGACAAAACTAAAAGTTGGTTCTTTGAAAAAATAAATAAGATCGACAGATCCTTAGCCATTCTAACGAAGAGAAGAAGAGAGAGAACTCAAATTACTAGCATACGGGATGAAAAAGGCAATATCACAACAGACACTTCAGAAATACAGAAGATAATTAGAAATTATTTTGAATCCTTACACTCCAATAAAATAGAAGATAGTGAAGACATCGATATTTTCTTAAGTCATATGATCTGCCCAGATTGAGTCAGGAGGATATATAAAACCTAAACAGACCAATATCAATTGAGGAAATACAAGAAGCCATCAAAAGACTACCAACCAAGAAAAGCCCTGGACCGGATGGGTATACAGCAGAGTTTTGCAAAACCTTTAAAGAAGAACTAATACCAATACTTTTCAAGCTATTTCAGGAAATAGAAAAAGAGGGAGAACTTCCAAATTCATTCTACGAGGCCCACATCACCCTTATTCCTAAACCAGACAAAGACACTTCAAAGAAAGAACACTACAGACCAATATCTCTAATGAACATAAGATGCAAAAATCCTCAATAAAATTCTGG
This sequence comes from Ictidomys tridecemlineatus, assembly GCF_052094955.1. NCBI lineage: Eukaryota > Metazoa > Chordata > Mammalia > Rodentia > Sciuridae > Ictidomys > Ictidomys tridecemlineatus. The sequence goes on from NC_135489.1 coordinate 874,084, forward strand.
CAAATTGAATACAGAAACATATCAAAAAGATCATGCATCATGATCAAGTAGGATTCATCCCTGGGATGCAAGGCTGGTTCAATATACAGAAATCAATAAATGTTATTCACCACATCAATAGACTTAAAGATAAGAACCATATGATCATCTCAATAGATGCAGAAAAAGCATTCAACAAAGGACAATATCCCTTTGTGTTCAAAATACTAGAAAAACTAGGGATAACAGGAACATACCTCAACATTGTAAAAGCAATATATGCTAAGTCTTAGGCTAGCATCATTCTGAATGGAGAAAAATTGAAGGTATTCCCTCTAAAATCTGGAACAAGACAGGGATGACCTCTCTCACCATTTCTGTTCAACATAGTTCGTGAAACACTGGCCAGAGCAATTAGACAGACGAAGAAATTAAAGGCATAAAGATAGGAAAAGAAGAACTTAAATTATCACTATTTGCGGATGACATGATCCTATACCTAGCAGACCCAAAAGGTTCTACCAAGAAACTTTTAGAGCTAGTAAATGAATTCAGCAAAGTGGCAGGATATAAAATCAACATGCATAAATCAAAGGCATTCCTGTACACCAGTGACAAATCTGAAATGGTAATGAGAACAACCATCCCATTCACAATATCCTCAAAAAAAATAAAATACTTGGGAATCAACCTAATAAAAGAGGTGAAAGAACTATACAACAAAAACTACAGAACCCTAAAGTAAGAAATAGAAGAAGACCTTAGAAGGTGGAAAGATATACCTTGTTCATGGATAGGCAGAACTAATATCATTAAAATGGTCATATTACCAAAAGTACTCTATAGAGTTTAATGCAATGCCAATCAAAATCTCAATGGCATTCCTCGTAGAAACAGAAAAACCAATCATGAAATTCATCTGGAAAAATAAAAGACCCAAAATAGCAAAAGCAATTCTACACAGGAAGAGTGAAACTGACAGTATAGCGATACCAGATTTTAAACTATACTAGAGAGCAATAGTAACAAAAACAGCATGGTACTGGTACCAAAACAGGCAGGTAGACCAATGGTACAGAATAGAGGACACAGAGACCAGTCCACAAAATTAGAACTACCTTATATTAGACAAAGGTGCCAAAAGCATGCAACGGAGAAAGGATAGCATCTTCAATAAATGGTGCTGGGAGAACTGGAAATCCATATGCAACAAAATGAAACTGAATCCCTTTTTCTCACCTTGCACAAAAGTTAACTCAAAATAGATCAAGAGCTAGGAATCAAACCAGAAACTTTGCTTCTAATAGAAGAAAAAGTTGGCCCTAATATCCATCTCGTGGGGTCGGGCTCCAAATTCCTTAATTGGACACCTATAGCACAAGAGTTAAAATCAAGAATCAAGAAATGGGACATATTCAAACTAAAAAGTTTTTTCTCAGCAAGAGAAACAATAAGAGAGGTAAATAGGGAGCCTACATCCTGGGAACAATATTTACTCCTCACACTTCAGATAGAGCTCTAATCTCCAGAGTATACAAAGAACTCAAAAAATCAAACAACAAGAAAACAAATAATCCAATCAACAAATGGGCCAAGGATCTGAACAGACACTTCTCAGAGGAAGACATACAATCAATCAACAAATACACGAAAAAATGCTCACCATCTCTAGCAATCAAAGAAATGCAAATCAAAACCACCCTAAGATACCATCTCACTCCAGTAAGAATGGCAGCCATTATGAAGTCAAACAATAACAAGTGCTGGCAAGGATGTGGGAAAAAAGTTACACTTGTACATTGCTGGTGGGACTGCAAATTAGTTCAGCCAATTTGGAAAGTAGTATGGAGATTCCTTGGAAAGCTGGGAATGGAACCACCATTTGACCCAGCTATTCCCCTTCTTGGACTATACCCAAAAGATCTAAAAAAGAGCATACAACAGGGACACAGCTACATCAATGTTCACATCAGCACAATTCACAATAGCTAAACTGTGGAACCAACCCAAATGCCCTTCAATAGATGAATGGATAAAAAAAAATGTGGCATTTATACACAACGGAATATTACTAAGCACTAAAAAACAATAAAATCATGGCATTTGCAGGGAAATGGATGGCATTAGAGCAGATTATGCTAAGTGAAGCTAGCCAATCCCTAAAAAACAAATGCAGAATGTCTTCTTTGATATAAAGGGGGCAACTTAAAACAGAGCAGGGAGGAAGAGCATGAGAAGAAGATTACCATTAAATAGGGACGAGAGGTGCATGGGAATGGGAGAGAGAAGGGGAATTGCAGGGAAGATGGTAGGAGACCCTCATTGTTATGCAAAATTACATATAAGATGGTGTGAAGGGGAAGAAAAGAGAGAGAGAGAAACATGTCACAGAAGATTGGGTATAAAGAGGGAAGGGGAGGGGAGGGGAGGGGAGGCGGGGATAGGAAGGGCAGCACAATATAATAGACACTAGTATGGCCCTATTTATAAACGTGGCTGTATAACCAATGTGATCCTGCAATTTGTACACGTGGAAAAATAAGATTAAGGTTACGTACCCCATTTGAATCAAATGTACGATATGTCAAGATCATTGTAATGTTCTGAGCAACTAATAAAAAAAATTTTTTAAAAAAAGAATAAAACAGTCAACAACTTTTCAGAATTACTGTACTATTTGGCATTCCCACAAAAATAAATGCATGGACCCACTTTCTTCTCACTGTTGCCAGCATTTGGAAGTGTCACCACCTGTTAATTTTAGTCATTCTCATATATGTGTATTGATGCTTTACTGGTTTAATTTTTATTTCCTGATGGCTACTCATGTTGAATTTCATGTGCTTATTTTCTATCTGTAACTATTTGACAAAATGTCTCTTTAAATTTTCTAACTTGAATTTTTTTACTGTTGAGTTTTGAGAGTTTTCATATATTCCAGATACAAATCTTTGTCAGATATGTGGTTTACAAGTTTTTCCTCCTGGTACATAGCTTGTTTGGGTTTTTTGTTTGTTTGTTTCCTTTTTTAGGGGTTGTTGTTGTTTTTCCCCACTGTATTCACATGGTTTTTCAAATAGCACATTTTTAATTTTAATGAGATATAATTGATCAACTTTTTCTTTTATGCATTATTTTCATGTATAGTCAAAGAAATATTTTTCTATAACTTAATTCTTAGTATGTTCTCCTACGTTTTTCCTAAGTTTTATAGCTTGACATTTTGTACAAAATCAGTGATGGCTTTTAACCTATGTATGCTCTGGTCACATCTGTCAAAAAGGTGCCTCTTCTCCATTTACTGCATTGGCACTTTTGTTAGAAGCACTATAGTATCTCTTGATGGTCTGCTTCTGAGCTCTGTGTAGGTTGTTAAGGTTTGTTTCCATCCCTCGTCCATGCATGCTGTGATCAATATGGCTATGGAGCAGGCACTGAGATCAGAGAGAGAGAGCCCTCCCAGCTGTTGTCCTTGTGGCACCTGCTTTAGCTGTTTGGAAATAAGTAACCTATTAAAAACAAACAATAAAACTTCCTGCAACTCTGATAGAAATTACACCAAGCCTACAGATCAATGCTTGGAAAACTGTGTCATGTTGCAACCCAAGAACTTCATATGTCCATTCACTTAGGTCTTTTTCCACTGCTTTAATCAACATCCTATAATTTACAGCATGCTTGAGATTTCACTTTTACAAGAGTGACTGTAACAGTGTTATATACTTCATTTTCACATGCGTTTTTGCATATTCATCTTATAACCTGCCACCTTGTTGAACTTTATTTCCCAGAGGATATTCATATATCTCTTGTGAGGTTCAACATACCATCATGTCACCTGCAAACAGGGATATTTTTATTTTCCTTCCCAGGCTTTGTGTCCTTAATTTCCTTTCTTGCCTTGCTCAGAGATGAGAATGGCCAGCTAAGATTAGTAAGAGCAAACACCCCTTGTCCAAGTAGAGTAGGGTCCAGTCTTTACCACTCCACAAGACGTGCTGCAGGGTTTGTAGATGCTTTCTGACTGGATGAGGCTACTGTCCTCCAATCCTACCTGCAGAAGGCTTTTGTGTCAATGGGTACTAAACTTAATCAAATATTTTCCCATCATCAATTGTTGGTCATGAGATTTTTCCTTGGTCTCTGATAGAGTGGGTCACATTGGCTGACTCCAGAATGCGGGACTAGACTTACATTCCAGGAGTCACCTCTACTTGTTCATGTTGAGGAACTCTCTTTATTACTGATGGCAATTGGTAAATATTTTCTTAAAAATTTTCTGACTATTTTCATTAGGGGATATCTATCAGTCTGTAATTCTCTCTGGGAGGTTTTTTTTCTGGTGTTCGTATAAAGATAACCCCGACCTCATAAAATGAGCTGAGTAAATTTCCACCAACTATTTTCCAGAAGCTACTGCGTGAAACTAATAGTAAATCTCCTTTGAAGGTTTTAAGGAATTCTCCAGTGAAACTATCTAGACAGGGCTGTTGCTTCTCAGATCTTTTACATACTAATGCAACTTCTTACTGACTTTTCCCCATTATTCTAAAGGATACTTTCTTGCCCACTACCATAACCGGCTTTTTTGTTTTGTTCAATTTTAAGTGACGTATCTTCCTTTCTGAGTGGACGGGAAGACATGTTCTTGTCAATGGCGTAGAGCTCAGTCATGTTTTCTATCCACTCTGCATTTCACTTTACTGCTATGTTCAGAACTTTGACAATTAGGATACTTTATTAATAAAACAGAATACAAGTATGCATTATTTTACTTTTCTTCTATAATTTCCTCCATTTTTCATCTCTCCCTTTTTGTGTGTACTCTGAGTCCTTGTTTGGAGGACCTCAGGTTATTTACAGAACTTCAGAGTACATCTCTTCACATACTTTTTGTAATGTTTCTTCTGGGCATGACAATATATACTGTAATACTTATTTATCAAATCGCATTAACTCAGAAAAATAAAATAAAGAGACCTTAAACTATACTACAGAGCAATAGTAACAGAAACGGCATGGTACTGGCACCAAAATAGACTTGTAGACCAATGGTACAAAATACAGGACCCAAAGACAGACCCACATAAATACAGGTATGTCATTCTAGACAAAGGTGCCAAAAACATTCACTGGAGAAAAGGCAGCCTACCAACAAATGGTGCTGGCAAAACCGGAAATCCATATGAAGCAAAATGAAATTAAACCTATCTCACCCTGCAAAAAAATCAACTCAAATGGATCAAAGACTTAGGCAGTAGAACAGAGACAAGAAAAAATAGGCACAAATCTTCATGATGTCAGCCTAGAATCTGACTTCCCTAACAAGACTCCTAAAGCGCAAGAAGTAAAATCAAGAATCAATAAATGGGTGGGATGGATTTAAATTAAAAAGCTTCTTCTCAGAAAAGGGAACAATCAATAAGGTGAGGAGAAAGCCTACAGATTGGGAGAAAATCTTTAACACATGCACCTCCGATAAAGCATTAATCCCTAGGATATATAAAGAACTCAAAAAACTTAACACCAGAAAAACAAATAACCCAGTCAATAAACGAGCTAATAGCAGAACTGAACAGACACTTCACAGAAGAAGAAATACAACTGATCAACAAATATATGAAAAAATGTTCAACATCTCTAGCAATTAGATATGCAAATCAAAATTATATTAAGATTTCAAATCACTCCTGTCAGAATGGCAATCATCAAGAATAGAGAAAACAATATATGTTGGCGAGGATGTGGGGAAAAAGGTACCCTAATACATTGCTGATGGGACTGAAAATTGGTACAACCACTATGGAAAGCAGTATGGAGATTCCAGAAAGCTGGGAATGGAACCACCATTTGACCCAGCTATTCCCCTCATAGGTTTATACCCAAAAGACTTAAAATGAGCATACTACAGAAATGCAGCCACACCAATGTTTACAGCAGCACAATTCACCATAGCTAAACTATGGAATCAACCTAGGAGTCCCTCAATAGCTGAATGAATAAAAAAAAAATGTGGTATATGTATTCAATGGAATATTAGTTAGTTTTAAAGAAGAGTGGAATTATGGCATTCACCAGTAAATGGATGTTTTGGGAGGATATCATGCTAAGTGAAAAGAGCCAATCCCACAAAACCAAAGGCCAAATATTTTCTCTAATATGCGGATGCTAATTCACAATAAGGCGAGGGAGAGGGTGCAGAAGAATAGCATTACCTTAGATTAATTAGATAGAAGGAAATGATGAGAGAGGATGTGGAGATAGGAAAGATAGTAGAACGAAACAGACATTATTAATGTATGTGTATATATATATATATATGACTACATGACCAATATGATTCTGTAATATGTATACTCAGAAAATTAAGAAATTATATCCCATCTATGTATGACATATCATAGGGTATAAATAATGCATTCTATTATCATGTATAACTAATTAAAACAAATTTTTAAAAAGCAAAAAAACAACAAAAGAGTAAATGGCTATTCCCAGAAGAAGGAAAAGCAACATCCTCTTCCCCCAGAAGCTAGTTCTAATCAGGGTATAAAAGGCACTCAACAGGGTCCATTGAGTCTGTTTTGATCCTGCAACAATGGAGGCAGCACACACCCATGGGCTGCAGGAACTGTGTGAAGGCTGCACTTGCCACCTCTTCCCCAGAGGACCATGGTCTACACAAGTTCTTTACTTCATGTGTGCTAGAGAAGCAACATTTTAGCAAACAGATTTATCCCAAGTTTTAGATACACCCTGGTAAGCTAGGAGACAAATTGGCATTTCTTTCTTTCCTATATTGCAAACATAAAAATAACATAACCTTCAATGGAAATGATTTTTATTTAAACAAATATTTTGACAGCTTTTATCTTATTTAATATTATATTAAAGTTTAGAATAATCCAGAGCACTATAATTCTGCAAGTATCAGTTGATATGGGTGTTATTAAATAATGCTTTTTTTTAAAAAACAAAAGATTGTTTCTTTGGGGGCTGGGGTTGTGGCTCAGTGGTGGAGAGTTTGCCTAGCATGTGTGAGACACTGGGTTTAATCCTCAAAACCACATAAAAATAAACAAAATAAAGACATGCTGTCCATCTATAACTAAGAAAATAAATCTTAAAAAAAGACTGCTTCTTTGGAAAAAAAATGATGAACTCTTGCAAATAGTATTTTTAACAAGTAAAGTCCCTAACATTGGGTTTAAGTTCGAAAAGCTGTAACTCATGGTTTTCCACCCAAGACATGTATAATAAAAGGTTATTCAATATCGAGTTCTGGAGCTGAGGACAATTCTGTTGCTCAATACCACTGTCAGAGAAACATGGAATACAGAGAGAAAATAGCTACATGTTCTATGACACACACGTAAGGAAGTAGGCTCCGTGACTAATGAAAGAACTCCTCCTTTCAGCCCTAGAGGACCTGCACTATAGCAGGCCATCAGTTTAAAAAAACAAACAAACAGAAAACAGTAAGTGAAAACCCTAAGACAAGTAACAAGAACTAACAAACTGTAAAGAGAACTCACTCTCTTACTTCAATCTTGACATGAATTTATCAAGTTGGGAAAAGGAGAAATATTTAGAAATGTTTAACTCAGGGCAAGGAGCTCTTCCATAATGCCAGCAACCCTTCAATTCCTCTAAGCCACCCTCAAAAACATCAACTCTACTCTTGAAACATCAAATAGCTTGAAATTCTCTAAAGGAGCTACATTTTGTAATGCCAATAGCCCTTTCAGGCTTACCTGAAATAGCCTCCTTCTCTTTTTTATTTATCACACCATATTTAAAATATAACCAAAAACTCTGTGCTACAGCATATGTGTAGCATGTACAAGGCCCTGAGTTCAAGGCCCAGAATCAAAAAGTAAAGTATAATTAAAGGTATTTAAATAACATGGCCATCAATATAGCAAACATACAGCCTATGACAAAAGCAGGGAAAATTAGCAAAATTTGCATGACTAACAGGCTGAGTAATCTCTCTAGTCAGAATCTGTCCTATATAAATGTACAAAGACAAATGTATAAGGATGGTCACCACTACATTCTATAATAGCAAAATAAAAAAGGAGGCTTTCCGAAAAATGGAATGAATAAAAGGCCAGTAACTGATAGCATCCACACATCTGAAAACTAGGTAAATGAATGACAAAACAATGTCTGCGTATCCCATCATATAAAATCAAATCACAAAGCCAACCACAACCTGTGCATAGAATAATGTAAAAACAGCCTTTCAGTGGGAGGAGGCAAAGAGGATTGCCCGTGTGGCCAGACAACCGCTGACCCCACAGGTTCAGACTACTCTATAGAAGGCCTGATGGGAAAGTGTCCTAGAAAGTTATTGAAAACGTGGCCTAGAGCCTAAAAAAAAAGTCTCCAGGAATGTTAAAGGAGAAAGTACAAAGCAAGTATGAACTCTAGAGGGAAGGATGCCCAATGCACAAACGTAGCAGGACAAGGGAAGGGCTGCACTTGAGCCAGCCTTCCTTCTGCAGATCATCAGCAATTCTGACAATCTCCACTCCTGATCTCTGCTGGGTTTTCATGACTACTTCCTACAGTCAGCTACACTTGTTTCTTTTCTAGTGCTCTTTTACTTCCCTTTACCTTTTCCTCTTTAAAATTTTTAAACCATAAGAACCATATCCATTAATTACAGACAATATACCTATCTACACAAGAAGTTCCAAAAACTGAAATAGAGTATTATTAACATGTTCTAATATGACTTTGAGGTCAAATGAAATAATCCTGATAATACATCATTAACAGTTAACAAACATCTTATTTCAGTCAAAATATGACTATACCTATATACATTAAAATACACTAGTAAAACAGAATGTATAAACATCTAGATTTTTGTTCAAGTACATCAAATCTTACATAAAGATATTAGGATTTAAAACACCCGTCTCAAATAATTTCATTAAGATTCAAAAGTTGGGGCTGGGGTTGTAGATCAGTGATAGAACACTTGCCTCACATGTGTAAAACCGTGGGTTCGATCCCCAGCACCACATAAAAAATAAACAAATAAAAATAAAGATATTATGTCCATCTACAACTAAAAAAAATTTTTTTTAAATTCAAAAGTTACTCGTAATAAAGCTAAATGTTAATGACGGTATATACTTAGATCTAAAATATATTAAAATGCATCAACCTTTTCCACTATGATGAGGTCTCCAACTTGTATGTCTGAACTCTTAACTTGCACTTTACCTTAAAAAGAAGAAGAAGTACAATCAACTCAAGGAAACAATGGCACACCACAGATCAAAGTTGAATTGACAGATATTTTAAAATAACTCTAAGGCAAAATCAATGAAATAAATGCAAACACCAGGAATTTGTCTATGTTCAACTCATACTTTCAAAGTAGATTTCATATAGACACTGTCACTCACAATTAACTTCTGTAATAAACACAAATAATTAACTATCCCACATTTTTTTTTTTAAAGGTGAGAATTTTCTTGTGGTCATTGGAAAAGGTATACCATTTGGAAGGTCTTCCTGAACTCTGTCAGTGTTAAAGTTTCCAATGATGAAAAACATTACTCAATAAAATAACGTGACAACTAAAGCTGAAAAACATGGATATATAAAAGTCCTTAAATTAATATCATACATGACACTGGCACAAACCTCACAGGCAAAATAAATAAAGCAATAATATATAAAATCATCCTCTACTGGTAGCTTTACCAGCACAGGACAGAACTTAGAAGAACGTCTGTTTTAATTATCATGAGTATGGTTACTTCAAGCTTTCATCTTGCTCTCAGGACTGTTTACAGCCAAGTGTCTGACAGTGAATAGGTCCGCTGACCCCAGGCCCTGAGTATACTTCACAGAACTCTGTCATTTTCAACTTCATCTTCTTTCCTAACTATATAATTCATTCTTCCTTCTCACTATTTACATTCTTTGTAATGGACACATTAAAAAAATGAGAGAAAAACACCAGGAGTCATAAGATGTAATAAATATAGTAAATACATTTAAAATACTTTGAAACAAAAAAAAAACACGCTTTTTATTCCTTAATTAAGATCTTAAATTCCCAAGAAAGGTTTATTATTCTGTTATATGGTGACACACAGCATATATTTAATAGCCTTTGATTTTTTATTACTTATGTAATAAGTGACTGTTACTCTTTTCTATGGAACAACCTTGTAATTTTGCTTAAGGAAAAAAGTTCAGGGCAAATGATAGGATCAAAAGTTCTCAAACTGTTAATATTATTACACTATGAACAAAATATTAGAATACTAAGCCAGGCACAGTACCATGTGCCTGTAGCCCAAGGTACTGGGTGGCTGAGGCAGGAGGATCCTTGAGATCAGGAGTTCAAGCCCAGCCTGGGGAACACTGCAAAATCCCATCTCAAAAAAAAAAAAAAAAAAAAAAAGAAAGAAAGAAAAGAAAAAATCAGAAGGTTAAATAATGGTTCGCTCACAAAACAGTGTGGCCATCAAAATCCCATCTCAAAAAAAAAAAAAAAAGAAAGAAAAGAAAAAGAAAATATCAGAAGGTTAAATAATGGTTCGCTCACAAAACAGTGTGGCCATCTGCTCCAAGTCTGCTCAGCTATAGGATACATTTCTAAATGCTGAAGACAGTTAAGCTATTTTAACAGGTACTAACTTCTTGAATACTGTCAACCTACATTCAGGGGACTACAGACATTTCCTTCAGTGCCTCTGCCACCACCTGAACTCAGTGACTTCTCATCCTTGGCCAGGGAACTTTCAGGACACTGAACAGAAGAGACCCGCTCTCCACGATCTGCCATCTGCTCTCCACAATCTGCCTGCTGTGAAGGCCCAGCAACACTGACCTTTTTCTGCCTCATTCTAACAGCCCATGCCTTATGCTAGGAATTTTCTAGGAATTTGATTTTGGGTCAACCCTTGGTTAACTGAGCTGCTAGCTTGTCACTTGTAATGTTACAGGTAAGAGAGTGAAAACAAACTTACAACTCAGAGCATATTTAAGGCACAACTGGTCCACAGAGCTCAATACAGTTTGTTTAGGAACTTCGAGGTAATTTTAAGAGCACGCTTTAGAAGAAAACTCCAACAAAGATACTTCAATGTCAATGCTACCACTGAAGCTAATGGCACTTTTTTCTTTGAACATCATATTCCATTTATTCCAAGTAATGCTCACAATGTCATACAGTACTGGCCTGTTATTTTTTAATGAAACAGGTAAGGTTTGGAGGTGTGACCCAATGGTAAGAGCACCTGCCTACCAAGTTTCAGGCCATGGGTTCAATCACCTGTGCTACCAGAAAACAAAGAAAAAGAGTTAATAGTGATAACAATAATACTCTCTACTCCAAACCATTTCAATTATCTCCTCCTTCCAGAAAAAAAAAAAAAATATTCCCTGATACTGTGGTTCAAAAGCCAAAAAGCTGAGATTCTCCCCCAAGAAGGGAAGCTTCCATGTGACTTTTGCCATGAACGAAGCTAAAGGAGCTCTTCTACAGGAAGTCCTAAGTACAATACACAGCAGTCCAGAATGCTGCTGCTCGATGATGTGCCCCATATACAAAGAATATGGCACTAAACGGTCTCCATTTCTATGACTTCCCTAATTCAGTCTGAATACCAAATGATGCAATTTAGAAAACAGGATTAGGTTTATTCTCCCTCAAAAACCTCCATTATTAGGTAATGTTATTAGAAGATAACTCATAAACGTATCATAGCATAGAAGTTCTTTACAACTGTCCCCCACATTAACTTCTGGGCTATACCTGCTATCAACCTTCCTGCTGCTCCTGCTCTATCCCACCAGCTCAGCATTCTACAATGGTGTGCTCTCCCTTGCTTCCTTTTGCTGCCTGGAACACATGCCCTTCACTTGTCCATCAAGACCCCTCCCTTCCAGACCACCTCGACCACACAACTAACATAAACTCCATGAACACACTACTAAATAACATGTGAAGATGCTAAAAGTATTCAAATATGAGCATCTATTAAATTTCATATCCTGTGAATGGTTCAAAGCATTAACTAAAATGAACTCTCATGGCATCTAATAAATACTTACTTTGGAAATGCACATCCAAAATTAGAGGTCTTTCAAAACCAAAAAAGGAACAGATATTCAATCTACCACTTCTTCCCCCACATTCTTTTATTTGTCCATTAGGGTACACATAATGGTAGAATGTGTTGTTAAATATTAGTACATGTACACAAAATAAGAATAAAATTTGGCCAATAACCCTTCCTAGCACTTCCCACCTTCCTCCCCTCTTCCCAACCCCTGGATCTCCTTCCTTTGATTTACTGATCTCCCTTTGCTTTTCATGCAGTCACCCATATTCATTTCCTATTCATTCACTAGCTTTTACAAATGAGAGAAACTATTGATCTTCTGAACCCACCTTCTTTCACTTAACATAATGGTCTCCAGTTCCATCCATTTTCCTACAGATTATATAATCTCAATTTCATTATTGCTAAATAAAATTCCATTTGGTACATATATATTTTCTTTACCCATTCACCCACTGACAGGAACCTAGTCTGGTTCTATAATTTGGTTACTCTGGTTTATCCTGCTATAAACATTGGGTATGTCTGTATGCTGACTTTAATTCTTTAGGCTAAATACCAAGGAGTGGTATAGCTGGGTCATGTGGTGGATTCACACCTAGTCTTTTGAGGAACCTGGTTTCCATAGTGGTTGTACAAATTTACAATTACATAATTACAACTTTTTTCCAACATCCTCTCCAACATTTATTATTATTTGTATTCTTGATGACTGCCATTCTGACTGGTTCGAGATGAATTCTCAGTATAGTTTTGATTTGCATTTCTCTAATTGCTAACAGTATTGACCATTTTTTCATGTATTTGTTGGCCACTTGTATTTATTGTTTTGAGAACAATGTGTTTAATTCACTTGTCCATTTATTATTTGGGTTACCTAGATTTTTTGATATTTTTTGAGTTCTTTATATATTCTAGATATTAATCCTCTGTCAGAATAGCTAGCAAATATTTTTCTCTCATTCTGTATGATCTCTCTTCAGATTCTTAACTGAATTCTTTGCTGAGCAGGTTTTTTTTTTTTTTTAGTTGTTGATGAACTTTTATTTTATTCATTTATTTATATGGGGTGCTGAGGTTCAAACCCAGTGTCTCACACAAACACTCTAGGCAAACACTCTACCACTGAGCAACAACCCCAGTCCAAGTTGTTTTTTTTTTTTAATGCACCCTATTTATTTATTCTTGGCATTATTTCCTGAACTTTAGGGGTCCTACTGAGAAAGTTGTTGCCTGTGCCTATATGCTAAAGTATTGATCCTACATTTTCTTCTAGAAGTTGCATAGAAGTTGATCTAATTTCTATGTTTTTGATCCACTTTTTTGTTGACTTTTGTGCAGGGTGAGACATAAGAACAGACTTTCCTAATTGTACATAAGAATACCCTGTTTTTCTACCACCATTTCTTAAAAGAGGCTCTCTTTTCTTAAATGTGTGTTTTTGGCACCTTTGTCAAGAAGCAGATGAGTGTAAATGTGCAGGTTTGTCTGTTTTCTATGCTCTAGCATTGTTCTGTGTGTCTCTTTTTATACCAGTATCATACAGTTTTTGTATTATGGTCTGTAGTAAAATTTGAAGTCAGGTGTTTTGATACCTTGAGCATTGCTTTTTTGGTTTAGAATTGCTTTGGCTATTCTGGGTCTTTTATTCTTTCAAATAAATTTTAGGACTCTTTTCAGTGAAGTGGTATTCTGATGGGGTCTGCACTGAATTTTTATATTGCTTTTGGTGATAGTCATTTTAACAATATTGCCTATCTATGAACATGGGAGGTCTTCCCATCTTCTGAGGTCTTCTTCCATTTCTTTCTTCAGTGTTCTATAGTTTTCATGGTAGAGGTCTCTCATCACTTTGTTAGATTTATTTCTAGGGTTTTTTTTTTAGGGGGGGGGTTGTTTCCAATTTCTTTCTCAGCAGATGTGAACATCTTTATCTTTCACCATATTTTAAAGGAAATGCTTTCAGTTTTTCCCCATTTACCATGAGGGTGGCTTTGGGGTTTTTGTATATACCCTTTATCTTGGAAGGTTTTTATTTCCAATTTTGATATATAGCTTTCCTAGATATAGCAATCTTGATTGACAATTATTTTCTTTCAGGACTTGGAATACAACATTCCAAATTCTCCTGATATTCAGAGTTTGGGCTGAGAAATTAGAAGTGATTTTGACTGGCTTGCCTTTCAATGTGACCTTTTCTCTTGAGGCTTTTAAAACTGTGTCCTTTTTCTGCATGTCAGGCATTTTAAGTGGTTCTTCTTTCATCTTGGCTATTAGGATTTCTGAATGCCTCCTTATCTGGATGTCCATCTCATTCTCAAACTTTCAAAAATTTTCTCCAATTGTTTTCCTAAAGAGGTTGTACATCCCATTAGCATGCATCTCATAACTCTCAACTCCAAATAGTCTTAATGGCTTCTTAATATTGTCCCACAGTTCTTACATATTCTGATCATGGTTACTTATTTTCTTTTTGTCCAGATCTTTTTCAATAATTCTTATCTTCTTATTGAATTTCTCATTCATATCCTATACTGACTTCCTTAATTTATTCAGTAGTTTTTCTGTGTGCTCTTGGATTTCATTAATCATTTTTATAATCATTCTTTTGAATTCTTTATCTGGTAGTGCATCCATTTCAATATCTTCAGATTTTGAATTATGAACTTCACAAGGTGTCACGTTACCTTGTTTTCCCCCCCCCCCTATTTCTTTCACTCCTGTGTGGGTTTCATGCATCAATTGGGATAGATTTCTCTTCTACTCCTTTGTGTGGGCCTTTGTAGGCACAGTCCTCCTACCCCCCAGGACCAAATTATCCTAAAGTGATCTAGATTTGAAACCCACCTTCGTAGGTGTGATATCCACAGCCTTTGTGTAAACTCTGCTTTTGCTATAGCAGTGGATATTTGCACATGGTACCTAAAAGCCCATCCCTAGCCATTCCTACTTGGGGCCTAGTCATTGGTTTGAGTTTCTGTCACTGCTATTTTTTATACTAAAGTATAGCTGATGTTTGAGTGCCGTTAATTCATGGGTGGAGCAATGTACACTGTCTTTGGCAGTTTTGTTCAGCCAACAGTGTCTATGAGATCTACAACATATTAATTATCACAAAAATAGGAATGGTGGGGTCAGCAATTGTCAACCGCAAAAACAATAAATAACCATAAACTAGATCTGGCATTAAAGCAAACAACAGGTGTCAACTATGTCATCCACAGAAGTAATAATTGCAACAACATGAATGGTTGGGGTAAGAATTACACAAACCAATTGATAGTAAAAATACAGTTAAGAGAAAGGAAAATGTGATAGAAAGGTAGAAGAGAATTTACAATGTCCAAACAATGAACAGAGAAGACAGAAGAGAGGTAGTAAGTGATGCTCATAAGAAAGGAGGAGAAAAAATTGAAAAAACAAAGTAAAGGAAGAGAAATAGGAAGAACAAGAGAATTTGGCTGTTAGCAGAAGAAAGGAGAGAAAGAGAAATACAACAAAACAAAACCCAAATAAAATAAGCAAACCAAAAACCCTAACCCTCAAAGACCAAAAAAAGGAAACTTAAATAAATGCTAAAATGAGGGCTGGGGTTGTGGCTCAGTGGTAGAGTGTTAGCCTAGCACGTGTGAGGCACTGGGTTCTATCCTCAGCACCATATAAAAACATATAAACAGAATAAAAATATTGTGTCCATTTACAACTACAAACATTTTTTAAATGCTAAAAATGAAAAAATAATATGAATAATTTACTAGTGTATTTTAATGTATATAGGTATAGTCATATTTTGACTGAAATAAGATGTTTGTTAACTGTTTATAATGCATTATTAGGATTATTTCATTTGACCTCAAAGTCATATTAGAACATGTTAATAATACTCTATTTCAGTTTTTGGAACTTCTTGTGTAGATAGTTATATTGTCTGTAATTATTGGATATGATTCTTATGGTTTAAAAACTTTAAAGAGGGAAAGGTAAAGGCAAGTGGAAGAGCACTAGAAAAGAAACAAGTGTAGCTGACTGTAGAAAGTAGTCATGAAAACCCAGCAGAGATCAGGAGTGGAAATAATAAATATGTATACATATGGTCATGAACAAAAGATTCTTCACTGAGGTTGTCAAAATAGTCAACAAGAATGGATGTTCACTGCCTATTCCCAATTGTGTCCTTTCCGCTTCTTCTTGGGCTATATATTGAGGAGGGGAGAGAGAGAGAGTATGTGCACAAGTCCTGAGCTGTTATTAACACCTTCCTCTTTTTGTGTTGCTCACTGAGCTGTGAGTTGCAGTAGCCTAAGACTGAAGCTAGGTGAAAGCGCTCTCAGCCTCCCTTCTTACCTGTATAGAGTAGGAAGTACAATCAGTTGTAGTTTTGTATGCAAAGACAGCAGACTTGTTGTTTTTTGTTTTGTTGGGTTTTTTTTTTTGTTTGTTTGTTTGTTTTGGTTACTCAGGGCCTGAGTAAGGCAGGTCGGGACATGACAAGCAGAAGGCAGAGAGCTGCTACAGAGAGCAGCTGCAGAGTTCTATGAAGGGATTCCTAACAGCTGGGCTTAGGTCTAATTAGGCCCTGGGACTGTTTTGGGTGGTATCTGCTCGAAGACAGTAGATCAACACACCCGAAGGGCCAGGGGGATGCCAATCTCTGCTGGGAGTCTGGATCCCAGAGAATTCTACCTGTGGGCAGGGGAGCCAATCCTCCACACACTCTACTGCCCAAGGAAACAGCCTTTCCAGGCTTAGTCTCTAAGTGCATTCACACCCACCTTTTCAAGACTGCCAACTCTCTTCAGCTGGTCATGCAAACAACCAGACTCTTCATTTTTTCTGACTTGAATCCCCCTGAGTACGATCTTCTCTGTGCCTGTTTCATTCATGTTCTGCTATAAACCACCTATCAGGCACTTGCTGGGACAGTCTAGCAGGGTTTACTATGACCTCCTGGCTCCCCCAGCAGCAGCTACAGTGTGTCCTCCTTAAGATGACCCCCACCCTCAGCTCTCCACTGCCAGTTGAGAAATACAGAGCATTTTTCAAACACCATGGTGCAGCCTCTGGATCAGCTAAGTTCAGGCTGCTTTTCTGACCTCAGATTTTTCCAAATCTGCTTGTTGTGTTTTCTCTCAGTGTTATCCCTTCCCTCTATGGTGAGCCAGTGTCACTGCCATGACCAGCTAAGTTCCAATGTACTTTTTCTTCTTTGCTCAATGCAATGTTTCTGAGTCTCTGAAACACTGACTATCCAATACTGAATTTTAGTGAAATACCTCTTCCACCTTTCTCACTGTGAAAGATACTCCCAGAGCCTGAGCAACTAGGAATGCATTCTGAATCACTCCCAATCTACTCTGAATGAGTGAAAATCACTCAATGTCATAATTTATTATTAGCCTATTATTAGAGCACATCTACTAGACGCAGATATCATCAATGAAGAAAAAAACATATTCATTACTTATATCCTAACAAAAAGGCAGAAGATGGTATGAATGGGAACTAGGCAACTTTTAAAATAGAAACTTAGCACATACATGGAGTGTTCTATGTTTACTTCAAATTAAAAGGTGCTGCTGCCTTGGATGGACCACGTTCCAGCACATGAGTCTAAGTGAAGCTAAGCTCCACCTGCACACCTACATAGAGAGTCAGAGTGCCATTCCCACCCACAAAGAAGCTCATTCAGATTCAGATGGATTTTCCAGGATGCAAAGAAGTGAAAACACAAATAAAATCCAAAATAGGACAAGCCTCCCTAGGAGAGAAGGAACCCACTGATGTCTTCACAGCAGGAGAGAGAGGACATGGGAAGCATGAGAACAACTGGACCTTTGTCAGCTCTAAAGATGCATGAAGCCTGCCACACAGTTTACCCCAAGGGTCACAGACAAAAGGGCCATCTGCACCTGTGCCCCCAAACATGGGTTCGAGGCAAGAGAGCAGAGCCTCAGAGTCTTCTATCTGAGTCTGAGAAGGGGTGAGCGAGAAAAGTCAGAAGCCCAGCTGCCCCTCCTCCCAACAGTACTAGGCCCAGTGTGGTGGTGCACACCTTTAGTCCCAGGGACTCAGGAGGCAGGAGGTTCGAGGTCAGCCTCAGAGATTTAGCAAGACTGTCTCAAATTAGAATTTAAAAAGGGCTGGGGATGTGGCTTGATGGTAAAGCACCCTGAGATTCAATCCTTAGTATGCTCCCCATGCCAACAAAACAATATTCCAATGGCACTATAGTAGAGGTCTCACCATGACAAACTTATACAGAAAGGGTGGAAAGAAAGAATTATCACTAAATGTTTTGCAGATGACATGATCATCCACATCGAAAATTCTAAAAATCTATAAAAACATCAAGAACAGAATGAATCATTTTGAAACTTCACAGGAAACAAAAATAAAATATAAAAATCAACTTCATATGGAAAAATGAAATCTTAGAACAATATAATTTACAGTAACATCCAAAAACGTAAAGTTCTGAGGGTTGAATGTGACAAAATATATGGAAAACTTCTTTATAAAAAACTATGAAACAGAGACTGGAGTTGTGCCTCAGTGGTAGAGTACCTGCCTAACATGTGTAAGGCACTGGGTTCAATTCTCAGCACCACATAAAAATAAATAAAATAAAGGTACTGT
Organism: Ictidomys tridecemlineatus; assembly: GCF_052094955.1. NCBI lineage: Eukaryota > Metazoa > Chordata > Mammalia > Rodentia > Sciuridae > Ictidomys > Ictidomys tridecemlineatus. The sequence continues at coordinate 892,800 of NC_135489.1, forward strand.
GTCCATCTATAAAAGAAAATACTTTAAAAAAAAAAAAAACCTCTGAAACATTGCTGGAATTAGAGAATTTTCTCCAAAACTGAACTAAAAAAATAATAAAATCCCAATCAAAATCCAATCAGGATTTCTGTAGAAACTTACAGGTTGATTCAAACAACGAAATACAAAGGATCTAAATCAACCAAAACAAATCTTAAAAAGGGAAAAACAAAGCTAGAAAACTCCATGACCACTCTGAAGCCCCAGTGATTAGGTCAGTGTGCTGGTAGTAAAGAGACCAATAGAAGAGCAGGTATCTGGGCATGCAGCCCTAAGAAGCACCACAAGAAGGTGATGGCAAAGGTGCTGGGAACCACAGTCCCACCTTACAGAAGGAACTCAAGACTCAAGTACCCAAACGTGAATTCTGAAGTAATCAGGCTTCTAGGAAAGGAGCTCAGGAATCTCTCTCTGAAACCTATAACCCGAGAAGGTTCAGGGCAAGGACACAGAAAGCACTAACCATGTAAGAAAAAAGTGATGAATTAGACTTCATCAATGTTCAACAATTCTTCTAAAAGACATGCTGGACTAGAAGGAAATATTCACAACAAACATATCTGACCAAGGACTTCTAGCTAGGATATGTAACATGAACTCCCACTGCACAACACTAAAATAGAAAAGCTCAATTTTTAAAAAGCAAAGAACATGTACATACACTTCACAAGAACAGATGAGCTTTGAAAATGTACTCAGGGACACACATTCTCCATGGCTACCAAGCATAGTTCTCTGGCCCCATATGTGAGGGTTAAAAACAGGGTGGGAGCTGGGCACACAGTGATGCACTTCTGTAACCCCAGTGACTTAGGAGACAGGCAGAAAGATCACAATTTCCAGGCCAGCCTCAGCAACTTAGGAGGGCCCTGAGCAGCTCAGCAAGACTGTCTCAAAAAATAAAAAGGACTGGGGATGTAGCTCCAGCAAAGGGGTCCAGCAGTAAATAGTCAGTACCAGAAAACAAAAACAGGGGTGGGTGGGATTCCAAAGATCATAGTACCTCCACCACTTGGATCCCAAATGTACAACAACTTTGGGAAAATATCAGTCTTTTAAAAACTTATATATTTACCCATCCTGAAATCAAGAAATCCCATTTATAGGTGTACATCCAACAGAAACAATAATTTATGTCCACAACAGATGAAAACATCCATCAGGGTTTTATTCATAACGATCATAATGGAAACTGCCAAGCTGCCAAACGCCCATCTTAAGCAGAGCAGATGACTATGCAATGAGAAGCTATTCAGCCATCAAAAGGAAGGCGACCAGCCTATGCAACATAAGTACTATATTTCAAAAGGACACTGAGTGAAAGAAGAAACACAACAGAATGCACACTATATGCTTCCTTTTATATCAAGTGCTAGAAAAAACAAAACCAAGCTATGAGGACCTCAAAACAGTGGCTGCTTCTGGCAGGGAGATGAATGGAAGGGGACAAGTTCAGAAATGATGGAAATATTCTGTACCTTTCTGGAGGGAAAGTTACATGGGTATAGACTATGTCGCTCTTTTAGTTACTAATTTCTCAGTAAAACAAATTATTTCACAGTTTAAATTTCCACATTATCTGCTGGTGTACCATATGTGGAAACATGCTAACAGTCGAAATAATCTCCAAAGTATTTAAACAATAAACAGTTCTGTATTACCTTCTATGTCACATATGAAATAAACTAAAAGAGGCTAATTCATCCTCGTATACACATTATAAAACCAAAGCCAACACTAATCAACCCATAATGAATAAACCCATTGCGGTCTACCAATGGTACTCAGCCAAGACAGATCAACTACTGATGTGAGCCACAACATTAACAGACCTCACAAACAAAAGCATATGCTAAGGGAAAGAAGCCAGATACAAAAGACTATGTGTTGTGTGATTCCACATGACAAGTGTCCATGAATGGCCCTTGTACAGCGTCAACAAGTAGACTGGCTGCTGCCTGGAACAGGCAAAAAAAATGAGACAAAAATGCAAGATTTGAAAGGGTCAGATTACTCTTTCCAAGGAACTTAACACCTTCCCAAAACAATGTTTGGGAATGTGTACAGAAACATAAAAATACCCAGCACCCAAAAGGTAAAATTCACAAAGACTGCATGCAAAAACGCAAGAACCCAGGACCCAAGTGAGGGGAGGAACTATTTAGTCAACACTGATGCACCATGCACAGGGCTACAATTAGCACACGAGGACAGGAAAACAAATTAAAATTGTATTCCATGTACTTAAGAAGCTGAGGACATGTAGGATATAAAAAAAGATCCAAATCAAATACCAGAATACATTGCTTGCCTAACTATTATAATAAAAACTACAGTGCTTGAGAAGAATGTCAAAGAGGCCTGGAAACTGACCATGAACCTATGCAGACATGAAAGGGTGGGGCATAGTGAACACTGGAAACAACAAAGACTAAGAATTGTCTATGTTAATGAAAATTCAATTCATGATTCAAGAAGCTTACTGAACTCCAAGCTTAAGAAATAAGAAGAAATAAGAAGAAAAATCACACTAATGCACATCATAATCAAATTACTCAAAACCCTCGAAAAAAAGAAAATCTTAAAAGCAGACCTAAAGGTAACAGCTAACCCTAAAAATAACAAAATATTGCTGAGGGTAATTTTAAAATTCCTAAAAATAAAGGGAAAGGGTGACCTTGCTTGCGTACAGGTCAGAAGACTCAACATTGTTAAGATGTTAATTCTTCCCCAATTTGAGCTATAGATTCAATGTAGTCCCAATCAAAAGTTTTTGTAGAAACTGACAAATTTTATCTGAAGTTATGCAGAAATACCCTTAGGCTAACCAGAAGGACTCTAAAAATGAAGAACAAAGAATTAATATAAAGCAACAGTAGTCAAAAGAATAAAGCATTGAGCTGGGATTGTGGCTCAGTGGTGGAGCACTTGCCTAGCACATGTGAGGCACTGGATTCGATTCTCAGCATCATAAATAAATGAAATAAAGGTCCACTGACTACTAAAAAAAAAATTTTTTTTTATTAAAGAATAAAGCATTTAAATAAAGGCAGACAAATAGACAATGGAGTGAAAAAGAGTCCAGAGTCAAACCCACACATGAAAAAGGACAAAGGCAAAGATGCAAGAAAAGAGTCATTTTCTTCAAGCAAAGCTAGAAGCAACAGAATATCCAAATGCAGGAAAAGAATTTGGACTCACAGTTTGCACCACATGTAAAAATTTATTCAAAATAGACATACACAAATGTAAATTCCAAAACTAAAAAACTTGTAAAAGAAAATACAGAAACAGCAGAAAATCTTTTTCAACTTGGATCATGCAAATATGACCTCAGGACACAAAAGCACAATGATGAAAGTAAAATCTGGACTTCATTGAATAGAAGATAAAAAGGAAAAAGACTGGTGAGAAGATAAATAAGCAATGAACTGGAGGCTGAAAAATAGATGGGAATCCCAGGTAGAGAAGGGAATGAGCTCAGGATTCAGGTCAGGCCAAGGGAGCCAAGGCAGCAGGAGCAAACCCATAACCAAACACCAAGGAGGCTTCCTGCCCATAGGTTCAGAAAGCCACAGCTCAGTGAAAGAAGGCACAGCTTGAGGCAGAGTGAAGAGGACGGCATCTGGGCACTGAATGCCAGAAACACAGTTCATGAAGGGTGATCATGAAAACAGAAGCCCTGCACCCCAGAGCAAGGAATATGCAAGCTCTGAGGTGACTTCGAATTCTGCAGGTTTTCAAATCAAGTGACATCAACAAAGAAAAAGGTCACTATAAGACTATTGCAGGTGGACACAAGGCTAGTTCTTCGAGGCAGATGAGAAGTCTCAGGGAGCATGTGTTCTGTATCCTTGAACTACTTTTTTCTTTAAATATAAATATCTTACTGAAGTTTCCTTCTGTTTGTTTTTAATTGCAAAAAAATGATGGTATGTATTTACAGAGTATAATATGATGTTTCAATACATGTACACAGTGTGTACAATTAACTCATATCCAGCATATCCATTGCCTCACATTTTATCATTTCATTGTTATAAGGATATTCAAAATCCTCTCTTCTAGCTATAAAAATTTTGAAATTTTCAATACAATGTTTTTAGCCAGCTTCACCCTACTGTGCAATAAAACACCTGAACTTATTCCTCCAATAGTAACTCTAAACTCTCCCTATCCCCTTATCCCCACTGTCATGCCAGCCTCTTCTGGTAACCATTCTTCTACTTTCTACTTCTGTGAGATCAACTTCAGATTCAACATATGGGTGAGATCATGCCATATTGTCTTTCTGTGTCTGGTTTATTTCAATTAGCATAATATCCTCCAGATTCATCTATGGTGCCACAAATGACAGGATTTCATTCTATTTTTATGGCTGAATATTACACTATTATGTGTGGGGGTCGGGGGCTTTCTTTATCCATTTATCTGCTTATGGACACTTAGATGGACTGCATGTATTTGCAACTGATACCATAAAAACAAAAAAGTTTTATAAGGGACTACTATGAACAATTACATATCTACAAATTCAATAACCTAGAAGAAATTAATAAATTCCTGGACACAAACTTCTATGACCATTTTAACTGATACAGAAAAAGTACTTAATAACATTAAATATTCTTCATGGTAAACACACAACAAACAAGGTGTAGTAGGAGTGTTTCTCAACATAATAAAGGCCATATACATCAGGCTCACAACAAACATACCAAGACTGACTCATAAAGAATAGAAAATCTGAAGAGACCAACAACAAGTTAATGGTAACTTAAGTAAATCAGTAATGAAAAGTTTCCTTTCAAAGAAACCCCATGACCATATGGTTTCACTGCTGAATTCTACCAAACATTTTATGAACTAATACCAATTCTACTCAAACGATTGCAAAAAACTGAAGAAGAAATACTTGCAAAATCATTTTACAAGGCCAACATTATTAGTCTGATACCAAAAGCAGACTACAGCAAAAAAAGAAAACTACACACCAATATCAACGACTTCAGATGAGCTCACAGATGACAGCACATTGGATGGGTAGAACTGAAACCTTTTCCTCTGAGACCTGAACAAGGCAAGGAGAAGGGTGCTGGCTCTCTCCAGTCCTAGTCAATATGGAAGTCCTGGCCACAGCAACCAGGCAAGAAACAGAAGGTATGCACATGGAGAAGGAGTTACTATCAGAAAACCCCACAACTCTACCAAAGAAACCCATTAGAACTATTAAATTCAGGGAAGTTGTAGGATACAAAATCAATAGTCAAACATCAATGGTTTCTTATACACCAATAACTGGGGGGAAAAAAATCAAGAAAACAAACCCTTTTACAATAACTACCAGAAAATAAAATACTTAGGATTAAAATGAACTAAAGTAAACAGGCACCACATTAATAACTATAAAGATGAATCAAATTGAGGAAGACACAAAAATGAGAAGATATTCCATGCTCACAGGCTGAAGTTCATCTTAACACCTGAAGGTGGGTGGGCCCAGAGCTTTCCCTTGACTGAGGAAGGCTCCAGAAGTTGAGACTTAACTCAGGGCACATGGGGCCCGCTTCCTGACTACATGCTGGTAATAAAAGTGGGAGCAGGGCTGGAGATGTGGCTCAAGCGGTAGCACGCTCGCCTGGCATGCGTGAGGCCTGGGTTCGATCCTCAGCACCACATACAAACAAAGATGTTGTGCCCACCGAAAAACTAAAAAATAAATATTGAAAAATTCTCTCTCTCTCTCTCTCTCTCTCTCTCTCTCTCTCCTCTCTCTCTCTTTAAAAAAAAAAACCCACATTTAACATAATACTAAATAGGGAAAAATAAAAAATTAAAAAAAAAAAAAAGTGGGAGCAATGATGACAAAGCCCTTCCCTTGCCACTTACACTCTAATGAGATTAAGTAATGAAAAATGAAATGAAATACATGAACAAATCAACTGTAAAAATTACAGTTTAGGGAATAAGAAGAAATTCTTAGCTGGGGGGCGGGGGGGGGGGAGTTATAAATCACCTTGGAGAAAATATCAAATTTTTGCTCCTAAACTTTTGTTAGCAATAATCAAAATGTTTTTTAAAAATATTCTTTAGCGATAACCAAAATAATTTAAGAAGCCCAAACTAAACACAATCCATTCTTTTTTTAAATTCATGTAACAAAAAATAAATTAGTTTTAAAAAGGTCAGTGAAATCATAAAATATGATATCATGGTAAGAAACATTTGAAGATTGAAGATAAAAACTGAAATGTTATTCACTGGGTAAATTTTATTGGCCACTTCCCCTCTAAAATTACCTCACTAACTGCAGCAGGTTTACCATCTATGTAATCACCACTTAATAGTGCAAATGCTGCCAGAAGGTAGAGCTGCCCACGAAAACCAATATGCAGAACTGAACACCAAAACAAAGATTAACAGTAACTTATTGCATTCATCAGATAAAGAGTTAGCAGGAAATGACAATAGCTTGAAAATATTTCAGAAGTTAAAATATTTAACAAAAGGTTTATGGCATTCCCTCAAACTTTTGATTGTCCCGTACACATAAAAGAAATTTCTAAGCCATTTTCTGTGAATGAGATAAGTGCCAAAATAACTTCTAGAGTTTAAGACACAAAATTCTGTAAACATAAGTGGTTCTTACTTAACAGCTCCTTGAGACTCTCAATCACCAAAATCAAGACAATGTACAAAATGCAGTCTCCCTTTCCCATGGGCCTACTCACATACACAAATTCAAATGTCCATCCATTTCTGTGGTGACACAGTAGTGAAAGGGACATGGGCCCAACACAGTTCTGAACTGTCCCCAAGTCCCCATCTTCCCCGAATGTCCAATAACAGCAACATGAAAGTGGCTTACTTCTTTATGACTACCAGGTACAGAGGCCAGTTCTGGGAGAGAGCTAAGATATCAACAAAGGGAGAGAGCAGGACAGCTGTGTAGCTGCTCTGGGGGTCTGTGACACAGGTCAAACTCATGAGCAGAAAGAAACCTCTGAATACTCAGTGTATTTCATGTTTCTCAGAAAAAAACAGAAACAATGAAAAAATAAATAAGTAATTGGAGGTAGAAGAAAGTGAAGGTCAAATCCAAGATACAAGGACCATCACCCAAAGCACATGAACTTAAGAGTGAGCACGCGTGGCCAAGCAGTGGAGAGGAGAGCTAGGCAAGCTCACACTGCTCATAGGCCTGGATCACTCTAAATATGGTGACTAAATGGCCACCTAAGTTACCACCGGGGAAAGAAAAGATTACTTTTCCATGCAAAATATGCCTGAAATGCAAGAGCACAAATAGGATAAAGCTAACCATGAGAACACAGAAGTGTAGTGAGGTAATACTATGACTGCTCACACTGGGAGTAAATGGATGGTCTCAGATTAAAGTAAAAACCACAAAGGAAAAAGTTAAAAATTAAATGTATAAAAAAATCACACATTTCTGTATATTCAAGAAAAACGACATAAAAAATAAGTCCAACAATATAAAAATATTTGCCATGTGGCAAAGGCAAATTCTTTTAGTAGAGAAATTTCAGTAAGATAAAAATACAAAAAGAAACAAAAGGTAATAAAACAGTTTATTAAAGATCACAAATGAGCAATGAAACTTTTTATAGTAAACAAAACTGAGTGAGATAACAAATCTTCACTAAATTAGCAGTTTTAAAAAATGACTCATGGGATTGTGGCTCAGTGGTAAAGCGCTTGCCTCGCATATACGAGGCACTGGGTTTGATCCTCAGCAGCACATAAAAATAAATACAATAAAGGTATTGTATCCATCTACATCTAAAAATATAAAATAAAATAAAAAGGACTCATTTAAGTCGGTCAAGTAGCAAGGGCGTCAGGAGACGAATATCTGTGAGCACTGAACAGCTAGACAGCTAGCCACACAGACCAGACCTAAACTTTTACATCTGACCTGGACATTCCTCATTCATTTATCATTCATACTATGCACCATCCACTCTACTTATTCCTGAGAAAAAAGCAGTGAAAAGGACTTAGACTCTTCATTTCTGACTGCAAATGACCTATGGGTAAAAGCAGAATGCAAGATTTGTCATCTGATTCCATTTTGCATCCACCTCCTTTGCTCTGAGTCACCTTGGATTCTAGGAACAAGGTCTGATCAATAAACACTTGTGATGAGTTGAAGGTACCCCTCAGACAACAGTAACTTTCTGAGTATGAAGATAGGGGTACTGGGGACTGAACTCAGAGGCCATCTACCACTAAGCCGAATGCCTGGTCCCCCCCCCTTATTTTAAATTTTATTTTGAGACAGTGTCCCACCAAGTTGCTAAGGCTGACCCCAACTTTAATATCTGGGACAAGGCACTGCCTGACCAATTTTGAGAGAATGATGAACAGACCACACCTATTCAAAAGCATCCATTCTGGCAGCTGTGCAAAGCTTCCAGTTATGCAAACCCCCAATCCTTGCCTCCATTCATCTTTCTTTAAAGCCTCAAAGACATTGTCAGCCCCTGGAAGATAGGTCCCTGAGTCTTCCCAGTTTAGATAAGCTGATTTAAGTTTCTTTCATGCTTTTTCACTACAACCTTTGCTGTTTGGTTCTGGGAGTGAGTGGCCAGACCTAATTTGCTGGACCCCCAGTATAAAACTTCTAGCCTAGGATTCCAGTAATACACCCTCACAAAGCAGAACCAATCACCAGAGCAATGAGTGCCACCAAAGTGAAGAATAGGAGGCCATGGAACAACAAACACATGAGGGAAAGGAAGGATAGACAGCTGCGGACAACATGTGAGGCCAGAACAAAATATGGTGAGGAGGGAGGGACAGGAGGCCTCAGAAAACAGTTGGGGGTGGAGAATAGGAGGCCATCGTAGACAACATGTGGGGGGAGGGAGGGACAGGAGTCTGTGAGATATACACATGGCAAAGGGAAGGATGGGATCCTGCGGGCACACACCGAGACCCAGGAACATACACTTGGGGAAGAGAAGGGCAGTAAACCACATGCACGTGGACATGCACATGGCAAGACATCTAAAGAGATCCAAGAAGCCTTTCTGAATAAGGGACTTCAATAAAAACATTAAGTTCTCAGTAGGAAAGTAGAATCACCCCAAAAGTAGGCAACAGAACAAGAACACCAGATAGAATGACAGGTCCTTGCCAAGGGCTTAAAAAGGAGAAGGCAGGAAAGCATCTTCAAGATGAAAAAAAAGCTGGGTACAGTGGCCACACTTGTGATTCCAGCGGCTCAGGAGACTGAGGCAGGGGGCTCATGAATTCGAGGTCAACCTCAGCAACTTAGAGAGATCTAAGCAACTTAGCAAGACCCCCGTCTCAAAACAAAACAAAACCTCAAATAAATAAACAAAAGGAAGAAGGAGAATAGGAAGAGGAAAAAGGGCTGGAGTCATGGCTCAGTGGTAAAGCATTCCTGGGTTCAATCCCCAGTAAAAGAAAAAGGCGATCAAGATGGAAAGGAAGAGCAGCATGTCACATCTGGAAATCACATAAGCTGGAATAGAGGGCCAAGGCCAGAATACAGGACTTAAGACTTCATCCTCAGGAATTTTAAGAGAAACCCAAAGATTTTAAGCAACAAAATGATAATCAAATTCACTTTTTTTCTCTCCCCTAGCACTGGGGACTCAATCCTGAGAAACTCTGCCACTGAGCTATATCCCCAACCCTTTTTATTTTTTGAGATAGGGTCTTGCTAAATTGCTGAAGCTGCCGCCAAACTTGTGATCCCCCACCCCCAGTCACTGGGATAACAAGTGTGCACCACCATGCCCAGCTTCAAATTCAGCTCTTTTTGTGGTCTTGTACAAGCTAGTTCTATCACTAGTAGTTCTATCACTGAACTACATCCCAGCCTCAAATTCACCTTTTAAAAGTATTTTTGTGACTAATGCATAGAAAAAAGGAGTGGTGAGGAGGTCATTTCCTGTTTCAGTCAAGAAAAGTGATGGCCAGAACAGACAGCTATCATAAGATCAGAATGTTATAGCTGGGGCTGGGGCTGGGGCTGGGGGTGGGGGTGGAGGTGGAGGTGGAGGTGGAGGTGGAGGTGGAGGTGGAGATGGAGATGGAGATGGAGATGGAGCTGGAGCTGGAGCTGGGAGAGAGGTGGAGGTGGGTCTGGGGGTAGAGATGGAAGTGGAGTTGGTGGTGGGGGGTGCTAGGGAAGCTAGGGATAGAGATGGAAGTGGAGCTTGGGCATAGGCTGGAGAAGGAATATGGGACTGGGGCGGGGGCTGGGGGTGTGGTAGGGGTGGAGGTTAAAGTAGGTTGATAATAGGCTGTGCCTGGCACTAACAGACTGGAACAGGAATTGCAGAGCGGCTGGGAAAATAACAGCTTAGCCCAGCTAATGACTAGATGAAGGCTAGGGATACAGACCTGATTACTCTAGTGACCCAAGACACTGGGATAGGGGCAGTGAGGGTATATTTATCTGCACCCATACCCCAAGAGGGAAGGGTATGAAGAGATGTGGTCTACTACCATCTGTAGAGTTCAAGGAAACAAAATGTAACATCCCTGTGGATAAGTAGGAAAATTATATAGTCAAAGCAATTTTTGTATAAGCATGCTCAGCTTTTCCTATATCATCTCATGTAGTGCCTTTTCCTATACTTGAGTCATCCTTATTGTCTATGGCTTGAGATCTAAACAGCATCTGAAAAGAATCTATCCCAATATTTCATTCGGGTGCATTCAGTATACATTATTATTTTGTAAAGGTTCATTTTCTCATTTGTTTAGTTCCTGAGGCTAGATGAGCATGAAGGATGCTCATCCACCCAAGTGTAGGACTATAAAAGATCAAAGAATGCTGTCCCTTAAGATGTACTATCATACAACTGGACGCGATATGAAAGAACACCTTCAGACCTGATAAGGCTATAATGTTAAGTATAACAAGTATATAACAGCAGTTTGATCATTTTTTTTTTTTAAGAAATGCAAGTTCACACACAGACAAAAGGATCTGTGCTTCTAAAAGAAAACATAGCCCTCTTTATAAACCATGGGAAAATTCCTTCAAATCACTGAAATAAGCAAAAAAGAACAGAATAAAGAATTAAGAATTACATTCTTGGGCTGGGGCTATAGCTCAGTAGTACAGCACTTGCCTGGTACATGTGAGGCACTGGGTTTGATCCACAGCACCACAAACAAATAAATTAATTAATAAAAACAAAGGTATAAAAAATTATTTAAAAAAGAATTACATTCTTGCATCTTCTACAATTTAATGTTATAAGGTAATAAAGGAATTGACACTCTTTCCAAAATTACATAGAGAACAAGCACTACATCCAACAATATCTTAGAAAGGCGACATGTGAAAGATGAATTTTAGGATTTTAACTCATTTGTTCTTCATTTTTTAACAGTGCTTTGTAATTCATTTATTCATTGATTAAAACTTCAGAATATCATTTACAATACCACTATAATACATTAGGCAAGAGATTAAAATTGAAGGACTTTTTGGTGAGAAACATCTTTAACTAACTTGATACAATAAAATGTTTAGATTTATGCTAACAGAACACCTAGAAAAAATACCACATAGCAATTATTATTGATAGATTAGGCTGAAAGATTCCCTAACTGAAACTCTACCCTGTATTCTATGAAAAGCACTGGAGATCAAAATTGAACTCGTTATAGTTCCAGAATTTCTAGTTTCCTAAAGAAATATTGTGGCTTAAGATAAACTTATCTACACCCTAATTTAAATTCTTATCTCTTATAAGATTCATAATATTAGCAAAACAGCATTTTTTAAGTTATAGTTCACATACTCTAGGCCCTAATGTCCAAGAGATCATTTTTTTAACTTAAAAATTTTTAAGTTCGTTTCATGTAGACATGAATTCATACAGACCTCTAAGGGTGACTTGAAATAAAACAGTAGTAACTGAGTTTGCATATCCATTTAAGTACCTAACTATACACCCATGAACATACAAACACATCTAAACCTAAGTAACCATGTCATGTCCACTCCAGGGTATGCATATCTACCTTGGTCCAGCCACAGAGAATCAAAAATGAGATAATAAACATAAAGCACTTGGCATAAATACCATAATGTAGACTGAATGCTCCTGAATGAGATAAGGGATGGGTCCTTGTCAAATGCTGCTCACCACTCAAAACACAGACAATAAGGATGACTTGAGTGTACTACAAGGAAAGGCATGACGTGAAAAACCAACCAGACTTATAGAAGCAGCATTCTGACTACACAGCTGGCCCCTCATCCACAGGGGCTATGTTCCCAAACCACAGGATGCCAGAAACCATGAGCAGCACCAAAGCCTAAAACTAAAGGCCTTGTCCACGTTAACTAAGCAAGTATGACACACTACGGCCATAACTTGCAGTCTGAGCTGAGACAGCAGCACTAGCACAAATTTCTTTTTCCTTCTTTACAATTTCAGAGAAGATTCATTCTTACCATAGATCCTCACAATCTTGGCATACATACATTCTTCCTCCTTAGTAGAAAATCTATGCTTTTTCACTTAAAGGAAACTTCTCATGGCTTCTCTTTGGCATGTCCAAAATGCAGCATCACTGCTCTTGCTCTCGAGGACCATGGTTAATTAATATGAGGGTTACCTGAACCTAATCATTGCAAAATCACAACAGTCTGATACCTGAGACAGGTACTAGGCCAGGAGCATACACAGTACAGATATACTGGATAAAAGCATCATTCACATCAGGAAGGGACAGAGCAGAACAGTGCCAGGCTTCACTATGTTACTCAGAACAGCAAGTAATTGAAAACTTGCAAGTTCTATATTTCTGGAATTTTCTATTATATTTTTGGACCACTGAACTGAAACCAAAGCACAGACAGAGTGCTGCTGGATTACATAAAACATGTATAAGTGGTTTTTAAATATCCATTTTTCAATTTTGTCTTAACTGTCACAGAAGTGGACAAACAAAGAGATGATGTAGAGAAATAAACTAAGCAAGATCATCAGTGTGCATCTGAGCAGGGGACCACAGCAATCAACTCTGATTACTTTAAGCACATTGGTCCCCAAGCAATTCCTTATAAGCCAACTCAGCTAAGACTGGAGTACCTTAGGATGGCAACAGAGAAGCCTGTCTGACAAGCAGAAAGTGTGGCAAACCATAAAATCCCCTACATTTTCTGACTTCCCTTAGAAATGTTCATACTGCTTGAACGTTCCACAAAAGGCACTACTCAGGGACTCAAAAACCTCTTGGCTTGCATTTCTAAGGAGTAATTATCACTCGTAAATAGTGTGAACTTCACTGAAAGACAACAAATTTTTACTGAAATGTGTAAATTTTATATGAAAGTAAAAAAGCCAAGATTTTAATACAACTTGTACAATTACAAGATGTTGTCATAAGCGAATCAAAAACTCTAAAACAGAAATAAAGATGGCTCTTTCTGTACAACATTCCTTTTGACAAGCAGACTGGAACACAAGAAGCATGTAAGCAAGTGAAGATCCTCTTCTCACAGTCACATGTGCATACACACTCACGAAGCAATTAAATACGGTCAAAGACTTATCACACTTACGTTTCAGTACTTTAAACTGAGTCAAAAGAAATGACAGAACTATCCAAAGAAACAGCTAAGGCATACTGAAAAACAATCATCACAAGTTGTAGGAAGAAACTTAGTACTGCTGAGACTTTTTATGGCTAAATGAAACAAAAACAAACAACAACCCTCTAAATTGATCCTATCTGCACAGGAGACTGCATCAACTCTTTAAAAAGCAAAGCCGAGGACTAATTCATGTTTTAACCTTATGAAACTATCATGGTTCTCAGCTCAATATAGCTCCTTAGTAAATACACATAGAAAGGAATCAGTTCTAGGCCACTAGACACTTACAGTCAAAATACAATTGATACACCTCGACCTAGCAAAGGGAAAAGCACACAGCACTAATTCCACAAGTCCAAATGCCAATGGGCACACAGTTAGAGACCTTCTCATCAGAAATTCCCAAGACCTGCTGACTATTGTCTACTCCATTTCCCCTTCCTCAATTCTGCATCTGGCACTGCATCAAAGGAGATGGTGATGAATAATAAAACCAGTCATAAACAAGGAGAAAAGATGCGAAGTAACTGCAACAGATATAGATAATTCCTATGTAAGTAGTTTATCAGGAAATCAAACAGAGACAACTCAAAATTATTCCAGGATGATCAATATTCTACTTAAAATATTTTCTTCTTCCAAACAAAGCATCTTCAGATTATTAGCATGTTTAAAATAAAAAGTTCAAAAAGAAAAAAAACAGCAGAGAACGTTTTCCCAATTTTCTACAAGAAATGTGCTTGAGAATTACCAAGAAATGTTCTCCACTGCTGCTGAAAACACACCCACAAGCAATTCTGTAGTGCCTCAAGTCATCCACAGACTGGCTAGATGGACATACATCATTCTTGTTAAATAAATCTGTTCTGCAAACAAATGTAGACTGTCACCTTCAAGACTTACTGGTGAGGGGGCTGGGGATGTGGCTCAAGCAGTAGCGCGCTCACCTGGCACGCATGCAGCCCGGGTTCGATCCTCAACACCACATAAAACAAAGATGTTGTGTCTGCCAAAAACTAAAAAAAATAAATATTAAAATTCTCTCTCTCTCTCTCTAAAAAAGACTTACTGGCGAGGGCCTGGGTCCAGGAAAAAGAAGATGCTCTCCAGCCCCTGTTATTTTACAATTTTTTCAAGACAGCTAGCCTAGTGATGTGTGGTAGTATCCTGCTGTGGTTCTGATGTACCTTTTCCTATGAACTGATAACATTAACTCAGCATCATTTCGTGTACTAATTGGCCATTTCTGTACCTTCTTTGAAGAAATGCATATTTAGATATTTTGCACATTTTTTAAATAGGTTACCTTTTTGTTGTGGAACTGTAAGAGTTCTTAACATATTCTGGTACTGGGCCTTAATCACACACGATTTACAAATATTTTCTCCAATTCTATAAGTTGTTCATCTTTTCACTTTTTTGGTAATATCAGATATCCAAAAATTTATCAGTTTTTGTTTATCTGGGAATGTCTAAATTTCTCCATCAGTTTTTAAATGGTGTTTTTACCAGGTTCTTGATTGACAATATTTTTTCTTCATCATTTTTAAAACATGGCGCCCTGTTCCCTTCGGACCTACAAGGTCTCTGTGATGTTCCAGGGTACCACAGTAATTGATCTTTTCTATCTTGCTCCTTTCAAGATATCCTCTTGGTTTTCAAGTTTCAATAGTGTTATGTATCTGGAAGTGGATCTCTTTGTGTTTAGCCTTCTAGGGGCTCTCTGAACATCCTGAATAGACAGATTAATATCTTTGGTTAAACTGAGGAAGTGCCTGGCCACTCTTCCTTCTTTGTTCTCTCCCTTTCCCTCTGTCCTCTCCTTCCATTGACAAAATGGGTGCACACTTCACATTATTCCATGGGTCTCTGAAGAATGCTCCTTTTTCTTCATTGGTTCTGTACTTCAAAACAAATCATTTCTACTAACTCAAATTCAAGGTCATTGACTCTTCAGCTTCCTCAAATCTACTGAAACCCTCAGTGAGTTTTTCTTGCCATTTATTATACGTGTCAGCTCCAGAATTCATTTGCATCCTTTATATAATTTTCTATACCTTCACTGATATTCTCTACTCGTCCATACATCATTCCCTCGATGTATTATTCTGTTCAGCATTTCCCCATTGCTCCTTTTAGTTCCTTGGGCACACTTGAAGACAGCTAACTTAAATTCCTTGTCCAATGTCACGACTTCCTCAAAGATTTTCTCTATTAATTTCTTCTGTGAATGTTCCTTTGCATGCTTTATAAATTTCTGTGGAAAACTGGACAATCTATAATTCTGGAAATAAGATGTTTAGATATTTTCTCCCACTTCTGTGTTAGTTTTGTAGCTTTCTATACGCTATAGCTGTTTAGTGGTTTTTCTAAACAAGTTTTATAAGGAGCAAGTTTTATAATCTCTTAAGTCTCTCTTCTGTTAGCTTGTATACAGCCAGGCATTTGTTCTGACAGACATTTCTTTGAATATGAGGAAGGGGAGAGGGAAGAAACAAAATAAAACCTCTTGGTGTTTGCAGATTAGTGCTACACTCCAGGTCACCTTCAGGAACTAGCAAAGGGCTAAGGCCATTTACAACTTTTCAGTAGCCTTTACTTCTACTTACACTGAACCCAAAGATACACCAAAGACCAAAGAACTTCTTAGGTCTTTTCTGATATTCCTCCAGTTCTCAACCTGCATGTGACTCTCAAAATTCCCCAGCCTGCACAGGTGCTTCTGAATAACCAAATTTCTCAAAGACATTCTCTCCCAAGTTTTTTTCTGCCTGGCATCTGACATTCTAGTGTCAGGATTAGCTGTAATTTTTTGCCCCAGACTACAGTGCTTGGTCATTAAGCTACCAAACACTTGAGATATGCCTGCTGATTTTCTGCTTTTCTGTACTGAGTTCCAAGTGGATTAAACAAAATCTTGGGTCAGTGCCTCAAGTCATCCACAGACTGGCTAGATGGACAACATCATTTTTGTTAAATAAATCTGTTCTGCAAACAAATGTAGACTGTCACCTTCAAGACTTACTGGAGAGGGTCTGGGTCCAGGGCAACTAACTGCAGGAAAAAGAAAAAAGGAAAAAACACTATATGCCAGTTTTTAAGTTGCCTTTTCCTGGATTCAGCAATTGCATGGCTGCCATAAACCTGAGTGTTTTCCAGAGGTCTAACCAAAACGGTTTTAATGGTTTCTGCTTGATATTCAATACTTCTGTGGAAGGACAAGCAAATGGTACTACCTACTATGCCCTTCTCACTGACACTCCACTTAGTTCTCAACTATACAATTAATATATCAGAAATAAACTCTGCTAAGTCCAAATGCCATAGTTAAAACAATTTTTAAATAAGCTAAGTCCTATATTATGTTATTAAACATACCCTGCAAATTATACCTAATTTACCAGGCCATTTGGGTTTTTTTTTTCCCAAAACTAAAGCTAAAGTTTTTCTTCTTTTCTAGAACTAGTATTTTCTCCACCATGCCACCATCACAAGCATTAAAGCTTTTTAATAATTTTTCAAATCAATGGAGAAATAACAAGTCTTTTCAACAAATTATACTGAATAACTTGATACTCATGTAAAAAAAAAAGTGGACCCCTGTCTCACAGCATACAAAAACTACTATTTGAATAGGAACAACAGACCTAAATGTAAGATTGATTAAAATCATAAAGAAGACAAGTTATTGTGAAGTTGGGTTGACCAATTATTTCTTTGATACAACTCCAGAAACATAAGCAACAATGGAAAAAAAGAGATGAAGTGCACTTCATGAACATTTTAAAAACATTTATGTATCAGAGGATATTATCATAAAGTAAAAATACAGCCCAGAGAATGGGAGAGAAAATCTGAAATCGTAAATCATAAAACAAGGGACTTAATTCAGAAAATCCAAAGAATTCTTACAACTCAGCAACTAAAAGATAGTCAGTTAAAAATTGGGTGAAGAAAGTCAGGCATGGTGGCACACTACTGTAATCCCAGCTATTCAGAAGGCAGAGGCAGGAGAATCCCAAGTTCAAGGCCAACCTGGGCAACTTAGCAAGACTCTGTCTCAAAATCAAAAATAAAAAAGGCTGGAGATGTGGATTAAGGTAGAACACTGCAGGTTCAATACCCAGTACCATGTGGAAAAAATTTTTAAAAAGTGGGTGAAGGATCTGAACCAAAGATACACAAGTAGCCAATAAAGTATATGACATCATTAGTCATTAGGGAAATGCAGATCAATAACCCACAAGATATTACTTTCACACCCACTCCAATCAAAAAGTAATGGCTACAATAAGAAAGGTAAACAGCAGGGGCTATGAATGTAGTTTAGTGGAGGAAAGCTAACCTATTTCATGTGTGAGGTACTGGGTTTAATCCTCAGCATTTATTATTTATTTAAAAATAAATAAAATAAAGGCATTATGTCCATCTGTAACTAGAAAAAATTTTTCAAAAGAAAAATGGAAAAACAGTAACAAGTGTTGAGGAAGATGTCATAAAACTGAAACCTTCATGCAGATTTGTAGGAATGTAAAATAGGACAATCAACCTAGAAATAGGTCAGTAGATTTTCAAAATGCTAAACATAGTTATCATCTAATCTAGCAATTTCACTCCTAGAAACATATCCAAGAGAAATTTTATAATGTTCACACAAAAGTTTGTCTACAAATGTTCATATTAGTGTTATTTACAATAGTCACAAAGTAGAACACCTCAAATGTCTATCCACTGATGAATAAAAAAGCAAAAAGTGGTTTATCATAACAATGGAATGTTACCTGTCAAGAAAAAAAAATTATGTACTGATTCATTCTGGATAAATCCTAAAAACATGTAAAATGAAAGAAGTCAGTGACAAAAATATCACACTTTATAATTCTACTTACATGAAATATCCAGAACAGGTAAAAACCACAGACACTGAAAGTAGAACAGTGGTCCTGGGGCTGGGGTGGGCAGGGAAGGAGGAGAATGAAGAATGGTTGCTAATGTATTCAGGTGTCTTTCTGAAATGTTACAAATGTTCTAGAAACATCTGTACAACCCTCTGAACATACCAAAAATCAGTGAAGTATATATTTTAAGTGGATGGTTATGTTCTTTTAGTTTTGTTTGTTTTTGGTACAAGGGACTAAATCCAGAGGGGGTACTTTACCACCAAGCTATATCCCCAGTCCTTTTTATTTTTTAATTTGAAACAAGATCTCACCAAGTTACTTGGGTCTTGATATGTTGATGAGGCTGGTCTGAAACTTGTAATTCTTCTGCCTCAAGGCCTCTAATCTAAAGTCACTAGGATTACAGGCATACACCATCACACCCAGCTTAACTGAATGAATTTTAAAACATAGCCCAATGAACTGTTTAAAATTGATAATTTTTAAGGGACTATTTTCAGGTAAGCAATTCATTATATATGACCACATATATAGAAAAGTTACAAAATCCACTATGAATTTCATTTTTCAACAGACTTTGGGGTTATTATAAATTCTCCTTCTGTGTTTCGGTGTCTCATTGCCAATGCATCATGGTTACTCTTCTACTGTCACAACACTTTTTTGTAATAGATTCCCTCATTCTCTTCCCAATATATGGTTTCTCTTTCAACTACGGACTAAAAATCAGATAAACAGGCTCTTTAAAATTTTAAGTTAAAACGGGTTAATGTCCTGAATGAAGGTTAAAGAATCAACATGTATGCACCCATTACCACACTGGATTGTAATATTTATTTCCAATGCTCAAATGCTTTTGTACTGAAGCATAGTTTAACTTCATGGTACAGATGTCTGATCTTTATAAGTGTGTTTAAAATATAATACAAAGCTGGATACATTAGCACAGGTCTGTTATAACCCCAGCAACTCAGGAGGCTAAGGCAGAAGGACCACAAATTCAAGGCCAACCTGGGATATTAGGAAGACCTTGCCACACACCAAAAAATAAAAATAAATAAAAAGGGCTGGGGGTATAGCTCAATGGTAGAGCCCCAGTGGGTTTAATCTCCAGTACTGAAAAAAAATAAATAAATAACAACAACATAATACAAAGGTAATTTTAGATAAATGAGTTGGGTCTCACATGTATCTCACATGTAACTGAAATAGAGCACATTATATAATTTTAATATATATGTATATGGATATGTTGATGTGAACATGTGATTATGTGAATACATTAAAATATAAATTTATACATATATAAATATATAAACAAACACATACATATATCCAAGCATTTAGAATAAAAATCTACCCTAGGAGCTGGGTATATAGCTCAGTGATAAAGCACTCACTTAACATGTGTAAGAGCCTGGGTTCAATCCCCAGAACTGCAAAACAAAACAAGACAAAACAACCCGTGAAACTGCATGAGTTAGATATTTAAAAAAAAAAAAAATCAGATATAACATAACACTATTTTCAAGACCAGAATCAGGACATGTTTTAACTATAAAATGATGATTACATTAGGGAATGCTAAATAGGATTAAAAATATCTTGCTAACCTCTTACTGTAAGCTTGCTATATAGTTGTGAATTTACTTCTTTATCTCGCTGAAAACGCCGAAATTCATCAATTGCTTCCCGTGTGATAGTAACTGCCAAGACAAATCCCTATAAAACAAAATAAAGTATTTTAGAAAATACAACTTTAACAACAACAAAAAAGAAACATGGGATTATTTTGTACTATTTAATATTACTTTTCCAATTTATATTATTCTCTGAAGTATAAATTAAGTGAAAAACAAGACAAAAAGAAACAACAAAGGCACTACAAAGGGAATATAACACCAAGTAAAAGTGTTATAGCCCTTATGGTACCAAAAAAAAATGTTTAAATTTGTATCATATGTATTCCAACACATATAACAGAAAATACTCAGTAACCTAAAGAGAAACAAAGAAGCGATCTTCAGGAAACCCATGAATTACATTTACAACACTCAGGCATTCAAACAGCACATTAACAATGACTGACATGAAAACCTTAGAGCAATTTCCTCACTGGAATCTTTCCAGCAGGATCAGAGTATTTAGGAGGAGGAGAAGGTTCCAGCCATAACACCCACACTAATCAGCTTCCCAACAAATGCAATGAAGTACAGGTGCAGTTACAGTGCTTTTCCATCTTCAAGTGAAAATCTGCATCCCGAATTGGATGTTCTCTAAACAAAATTTCGACATTACCACAACCCAGCCTAATGATAACTCCTCTTTGAAACACTGCCTGTGTGTCTCCCAATAAGTCCACCTCCCCAGTTAAAGAAACCTCATCAACAGGCTGCATATTCCTGATGACCTAGCTTCAACCTATGCTAGAAATAAGAAAACACTGGCTGGGCACGATGACACAGGCCTTTAATCCCAGTGCTCAGGAAGCTAAGGTGGGGGATCACAAGTTTAAAGTCAACCTTACCAAGTTAGCAAGGCCCTAAGCAACTTAGCAAGACCTGTCTCAAAACAAAATTTAAAAAGGTCCAGGAATGTGGCTCAGTAGTTGAGCACCCTTGATTTAATCCCCAGTACCAAAAGAAGAAAACACTGGATGAATTTCCATTGAAAGGTCAGTGATCCCGCATGAAAATAAATAAAAATAAAGATATCGTGTCCGACTACAACTAAAAAATAAATATAAAATGGGGAGGGGTGCTGGGGTTGTGGCTCAGAAGTAGAACACTCGCCTAGCATGTGCAAGGCCCTGGGTTCAATCCTCAGCACCACATAAAAATACATAAAATAAAGACATTGTGTCCAACTACAACTAAAAAATAAATATTTTAAAAAAAGTCAGCGATCTTTATTTCAACATTTTTTTTCCTCTTTATACCATTAAGCAGACCATTGAAGAATGTTTTCTACAGCCACTAAATGGCATTTTTTTTTGTTGAGTATCGTATTAAAAGCCTTTTGTGTGACATGACTTACGTCAGAGGGTGCACATGTTCTCTCTCCCCCAATCTCCATATCGGTCTCATAAGTAGCTTCAGCCCTAAAACCATCCATACAAGCCTCTCTCCCCCAATCTCCATATCGGTCTCATAAGTAGCTTCAGCCCTAAAACCATCCATACCTAAGAACACAAGCTTTCTCCTCCTTAGTATACACTTTGCACCACAGAATCCTCTCCATATCCCCTTCCCCTCAATTCACTTCAATTTCCTTTCCCCACCATGGACTCAAACCACCCTGGAAGGAGGTGGGCTTCCCGGCCACTGTCCACTGCTTCTTTCCTTTTACCCCTCCACCCCTTCTATTCTGGAAACCTCCCTCCAGGCTACTTCTGGTATCTGTGCACTCTATCCATTCGCCCCTGCATGCCTGGTCCTGGGATAGCCCAGTCCTCCACACAAGCTGCTACCATTGCCCATCAGTAGTGCTGAGATTCATTTCTCTAACCTTTGGCTGTGCTCCCCTAACTGCTCCAGCCTGGCCAGGCTAGGCACTCCTCAGCGCTCCCCATACACCTGCTGTGCCAGTGTCCCTCTCTGAGCCTGATCCCCTCACAATCGTGCTCAAGGGAAGGGAAGCTCCCCATTACTTATGGTCCTTTCACAGAAGTATGTCCCCAACCTGAAGATGGACAGATCCCTAGACCTGTTTCCCAATGAAGACTGCTTGACCCTTCGACACCAGCATCTATGAGTAATCTCCCACAACATGACAGGTCTCACTGGTCTTCCAGTGTACTTCCAGTGTACTTCCAGCCCTATTTTGAGAAGGATCCTGAAGCCATTCTTAAACCTGCTGAAAAAGAAGCCATGCGTTGTGCAACCCATTGCTGGCTGTGGTCTCCCTGAACATAGCCACTGATGGGCAGAATCTAACCCACCTACACTCTTTTTTTTTAATTAATATTTATATTTTAGTTGTAGGTGGACACAATATCTTCATTTCAGTTTTATGTGGTGCTGAGGATTGAACCCAGGACCTCACGTGTGCTAGGCAAGTACTCTACCACTACCACGGAGCTACAATCCCAGCCCCCACCTACACTCTTAGCATATAATTCATCCTTCTTCTAAGTAACAGCTTTCTGCCATATAACATGCCATTAAACTCAACCCTTCTAATGTACACAATTCATTGTTTTTTAGTACTTTCACAGAATTATGCAACCACCACATCATTTAATTTTAGAATATTTTTTAGCATCACAAAAGAAACCCCCATACTTAGGAGCAGTCACCTCTTATGCCTCACCTATTCTAGTGACATGGTAACTTCATTATTCTAAGGAACTGCTGAACTGTTCTGCCAAGAGTTTAGCCCACTTTAAAACCCCACCAACTAAAAACATGGGTCCCCTCACCACTAGCACATGCTCCTCTGCCTCGCTGACAGCAGCCATCCACTGTGGTTTTAATTTTTACTTCCCTCACCACAGTGCTGTTGAGCATCTTTCAATGTGCTTACAAGCCACTTTGATTTATTCTTTGAGTAAATGTTTATTCGGATCCTTCATCCGCTTTTTAACAGTTGTTGTCATTTAGTTGCTGAGTTGTGTACTTATTCTAAATACAGATGCCTTGAAAAATATGTAATTTACAAATGTGACCTCATATTTTCTCCCATTAGGGTGTATCTTTTTACTTTCCTCATTGTGTCCTCTAATACAAAAAAAAAAATTAAATTTTGACCAAAACTCAGTTTATCTATTTTTTTCTTTATCATTTCAGTTTTTGGTATTGAGGGTCACAAAGATTTTTACATCTCTATTTTCTCCTAGGAATCTTATAATTTTAACTCTTACATTTATGTCTTTGATCCATTTTATTTTGTGTGTGTTCAATGTTAGGAAGGCATCCAGTTTTGTTCTTTTGCATGTAGATACTCAGTTATTCCAACATCATTTCTTGAAAAGACTATTCTTTCTCCATCAAACTGTGTTGGTAGCCTTTTTGAGAGTCAATCTATCATAAATACAAAGATTCCTTTTGGACTCTCAATTCTATTCCATTGATTGTACACCTATGTTTGTATCATTATCACACTGTCTTGATTATTTCAGCATGAATATGGGGGAGTTTGAGTACTTCAACTTTGATCTATTTTTTCTAGGATATACTGGTTACTCTGGGTCCCCAGTATTATCATATCAACTTTTAGAATCAGCTTGTCAACTTCTGGGGGGGGGGAGCTGCAATTTTTGATGGGGCTTCTATTAAATCTATAGATGCTTTTGGAAAATGCTATATCATAACAATATACTGTCTTGAACATGAGATGACTTTCCATTTATTCAGATCTTCATTGATTATTTTTAAAAATGCTTTGTAATTTTCAGTAATTTCACACTTTAGCTAAATTTATTTCTAAGTATTTTTTTCTTTTTGATACTATCATAAATTGAATTGTTATTTTAATCTCACTTTAAGATAGTTATTCCTAGTATACAGAAATACACGATTTCTGTATATTTATCTTGTATTCTGCAACCCTGCCAATTCATTTTCTAATTATAATAGCTCTGTGTAGATTCCTTAAGTTTTCTTGTTTACAAGAATCATGCCATCTGTGAATAGATACATAGCTTTTGTTCTTTCTTTCAGTCTAAATGACTGATTTAATTTCTTACCGTACTATTCTATTCTCCTTATCTTCAATAAAATGTTAAATAGAAGGAATGGGAGGATAAGTTCTTGATCTTAGTGACAAACTGCTCAGCCTTTACCATTAAAAATGGTATTAGTTGTGCAAAGTACAAAATTTTAAGAATAAAGATTTTTATATTATGACCAAGTGTCTCTATAACAGTAAAAAATGTACTACAAGGAATTATGTCCTAGTTTTCCATACCTGACAACTTGTCATGACTAAGTATCAATGAAATAAAAGTGGTTCCCAAAGAACCCATTAGAGACTGAAAAAAATAACTAAATTCATTACTTTATTCTAAAGTCAAAGCAAAAAGAAGAAAATATTAAAAGTGAGACCAGCCTATACCTACTCACCCACTACCAAAAAAGCTTTAAGAGATATAGTATTTTCAAAAGCCTTTAAATTTATACATATTTAGCTAAGCAGTTTAACTTTTAGAAAATCATCCCAAAGGGAAAAAAAAAATATTCAAGTATCCCAGCATGAATATGAAAAACTAGAAACAACCTGAATATACACAAAAAAAGAAATTCATGGTACACTCATGAGGAAATACTTCCTTGACTCAAAGACACCAGCAGTTTTGAGATGCATAGTTATTTTAGTAAGTTTTTTGGGAGAAGACAATCCCATTATAGATACATGCATTGCCAGTCACGGCTCCATTTCAGTAACGTGAGATAATATGCATCTCTGACTCCAGAAACTAGATGCAGTCATTCCCATACAGGAGAATATTTGCAATTAGACCATTAGGAGAATATTTACAATTAGAATATTTACTATTCATGATATAGAAGTAATTTCGTAAAGTTCTGTTTGTAAATGAGCAAATGCCAAGTGCATTTTATCTACAGATTGTAAACAGTGTTTCAATCAGGAGATTATTCATAATCACCTGGGAAAATGTTCTGAAACACAGATTTGCTCAGGCCCTATTTGAAATGTGTACTTTTACTTCTAATCTCCAGCAAACAGGTTCTAGACACACATGTTATTTAAACTCTCCAGGTGGCTCTACTTTTCATTTCTTTAAACTTACGGCTTAAAGGCAGCAAAAGTTAACTCTGAATTCAGTAAGTAACAATAGACCACAAAAAAAAATGTGCTACTTCCTACTGCTTCTAAAAATTCAAGGAGTCAGTAAAAATAAGCCACTAGTCATAAGGGAACAATATCAGAGAAATGGAATAAAGGGAGGCAGGCCCCAATTCCTGAAAACAGGAGTTGGAGACTCTTAACAGGAAACAAATTCCTGCTCATAGGCAAGGACTGCTGGCATTTATAGGCTGCTTTATTAAATCAAGAGCTTATGTGACTATATCATAAGTGCATAGGATAAGCAACATACAAGAGGTGTCACCACGATCTGATCCACCTGAGCAAATTGCTACCCCATAGCCAGCACACAAACATAAAGCAAACTGAAAGTAAGAAAAACTTATGCTACTATTTCCTTAACCACTACAGTCCACAATTAAAGGGCCTCTACATTAACAGTTTGCATATTCAGAGTTCTTAACTGGTAGTTCATGTAAGCGCTGAGCAAGTAAATCATTGCAAGATGGACTGAGTCTTCCCATTACCTCAGTACCAACCAGGCCAGAGACATATAGTGTTGCTCCCTAGAGGCCACAAAGAAATATCACACCCTAGAAACAGGAGAATGAGCCTGTCAGACTGGACAACATGGTTTGTCTCATGTGGCCTGTCCACAGCCTTTCTCCTATTTCTCCAGATAACTGAGGAGCCATGTGTAACAAATACCAAAAGAGTATCAGTTTACCTTCAAGGGCTTATTGTCAGTTCTCACTTTTATATGTCACACAAACTTTGAAAGACATGTTCCTTTTCTTCTAGAGTATGGATAAGAAGCTGACATACAGGAGAGTAGGTAACACAGATCACTGACAGTTGGTGTCCCTGGATGGTAGGATTCTAAGCAACTAATTTTTGTCTTCCTTCCAATACTTTGCCCACCTCCAATGCAGCACTCACAAAAAAGGGTGGACAGAAGGATTTTAACATAAGACTGAAAATCAGAGACTCAATCAATTGATTTCTCACCCATACGATCTCCGTTTGACAATTATGTAGTACCAAATTACAAGGAAGATATTTAGCTCACAAGTTAAAAATCCACAGAGCCAGAATCTTCTTTATCTGAAAATCTTCTGTATGGATAGACCTGTTCTACCTTATTGATTTGACTGAAGCATCATAATCTGTTTTGTATCTGATTATACTACCTTTGCATCAAAGAACAATTCTGAAAGCAGAGGGAGGGAAGGAGTTAGGGGGATGGGGAGAGATGGTAGGCAGGCAATCTCCATTGTGGCATGAGAATGGAGTTAATAAAGTCATGTTGTTTTCAGTGTATATAGGAAATATAACAGAAATTAGTTCAGAGTTAAAGCTAATAAATAACATTGCCAAGAATAATTTTAAAAGAAAGATAATTAATAAAGCTATTGCTGTTTTCAAAAACATCCCAATTTTAGAGAACAAAGGGAATAAATTTGAAGTAAAACACTTTAAAAATGAGTGGACAACAGACATGAGACTTTATAAGCATCAAAAGAACAACAGATGAGATTTTATAAGCACCAGCTATAAAATGATTATGGGCTTTGTTGACAGGTTTTTGGCTAAGAGAAATCTGGAAAAATTAACTAAGACCTTTCTCTTAACAACCTTATAGAGAACAAGCAAAGAAAAGATGTCAAAAACATAAATATCTGCATAAGACAACATGTTATAATGGGCCCTGAACATACAGGGTAAAAATAAACTGGTACAAAAAGAGCAAGAACGCGGGCTGGGGCTGGGGCTCGGTGGCAGAGCGCTTGCCTAGCATGTGAGAGGGACTGAGTTCAATCCTCAGCACTGCATAAAAAACTTAACAAAGGGATTCTGTCCATCTGCAACTAGAAAAAAAGAAACTTAAAAAAAAAAAAGAGCAAGAACTTTTGAAAAAAATCCCTGTTAAAGAACATTTCCTTTGATTAAAAAAAGGAAGATACCAAATGGGTTTTAGAATTTGCATTCTTCAGGGACTGGGGTTGTGGCTCAGTGGTAGAGTGCTTGCCTAGCACTGGGTTTGATACCCAGCACCATATAAAAAAACACGAAATAAACAAAATACAGGTATGTTTGCCTAGATTAATAAGAAGATCCTCTATACTGAATGTGGACTTTCAAAGTTTTAAAAAATACTTCCAAGGTGAGCCTGAATCAAAGAACTAACATACCCAAAAGCTGCTTCTTGGGATTTAAAGGTGAGCCTAATGTGCTCATCAACATTTTAAGATTTTTGCTAAACCAAAGGTTAAAAGTGCATAGAGACAGCAAAAGCCTCCACGTTAACAAGAATTACCACTTGTCATCTAAAGAGGGCATCAACTGCAGCTGCTGCCGGACCAAGAAAATGATCATGTCTCTTACAAACAGATCAATTCTGAGATTCACATGAGGAACACTCAGGATTCTGGAGCAGTCACCAAAGTTTATCACAATAAGCACTGGTGCAAATGGAAAAAAAGCAAGGAGGCTTTTCACTTCTCTTTTTAACAAAACAATATCCCTTATACGAATATACTGAAGTAATTTCTTAACTGAGGTACTCATCTAAACACAAAGTTAATTCCTACATGTCAAAAAAATATGACAAAGTAGAAAAAAATAAAAAAATTTTAAAAAGACCTGTGGCTGAAAATTCAAGCTACAGGACTTAAAACTGAAACTAGAACTGGAAATGAATGCTCACATGAAAATAGATAAAGTACTAAAAAAATGGTCTTTGTGAACAGTATAGTGTGCGCATACTCACATAACCACATGCACAAGTCCATGCATGCACATGCACACATTAACAAATTCCTCTCTAGGCAAGGCGAAGATAATCATTTTTGTGAACAAATCAAATAAAATTCTTCATAAATAATCTACCTAAAGGAAATTTTCTTTGGTTTAAAAAGTAATCAGAGCCAGGCGCAGTGGTGCATGCCTGTGATTACAGTGATTCAGGAGGCACAGGCAGGAGGATCCGAAGTTCAAGCACACCCTTGGCAACTTTGTGAGACCCTGTCTCAACATAAAAAATAAAAGGGTCTGGGAATGTAACTCAGGGTAAAGCACCCCTGAGTTCAATCCCTAGTACCATTTAAAAAAAAAATAAAATTAAAAATTAATAGTAAGGACCAAAGGCAAAAACAAAATACATATTTTTTGTGTTGGTTTTAAGAAGAATTGTGTTCTCAGTTTATCACTACGTGAGTTAATAAAAGATTAAATTCAAGATGTCAATAATATTTATATGTTAAACACAACATGTAAAGCTATGAACAGAAAAAAGGGACTAGAAATAGAAACATTAAAATCATAAATATATTGTTTTTACTGTTGCCAAGTATTTTCTCTGTTCTAAAATTTCTGTGATGCTATATTTCTTTCATTAGAAAACATTGAAGATCAACAAAAACTTTTAAAGTGAGATTTTTGGAAATATGTGGCATAATTTTTAGCATATGCACATAAAGAATCATGAGTAATGAAATTATAAATTAAACAACATCTGTAGTAGCAAAAAATTAGAAGCAACCTGAAAAGTCTCCTTTCCCAGGACACTGGACACCTCAGTTGTGATATATTCATACAATGGAATACTTTAGAAAAACAAAAGATGAAGTAAATATTCATGTGTCAACAAGGACCAATTTCATGTACCAATGTGAAGCCAAATAAAATTCGGTGCAACAAGATACACAAATTAAGACAACTTTATATAAAGCATGGAAGACAATACTGCATATTATTTGAAATGATACATGCATAAGCAGTAAAGTTAACTAAGCAGTACATAGCAACTATAATCTTACATTCATAACAGAAGCTACCCCAATGGGGTAGAAGGTGGGTGAGAACAAGGAAGAAATGTTCATTCCACTCCTCTCCACGTCTCCTAGTAAAACACCACTTTCAATCTCGGTTGCATATACTTCTGTGTCTCCTCTGTGGGAACATCTGAGGGACACAGCCCCTCACCCTGCTAAAATCCTTTCCAAGTACCCTCCCCTACCCCCAACTCCCCAGCAGGAGAACCTGATCACACTCCAGAATATGGTGAGATTAGTAAACTGTTCCTGCAACACTCCCCTGTTCTGTACATGCCACCCCCACAAGAGGCGATCCTTGACTTCCTTCCTAAGAGGGCCTCACTTCCTCTACCTTTGTTCTGCTTTTTATTTTCTTCTTCAAAGCCATGGCTACCCATCCAGCATTATGAATCTGCTTGTAGACTGTCTTCTCCCCCAGAACGCTTATTCTGTTAGGATGGGATTTTGTCTGTCTTGTTCATTGTTGTACCACATTACTTAGACTAGTGCTAGACACAAAGGTGCATATTACTGGCTCTTCAAAAGAAGTGTGCAGTTATTCTACACATTAACCTACCTTTTAAAATTTACCCTACTATACATACCTTTGAAGTTATTAAATACCTTTCCTAAACATTTTTAAAGCTAGACTTTATTCCAATATGTGAGTAGAATATACCACAGTTCAATCAATTCAGTCATTTGACTTCTTACATAATTTTTTCATCAAAAATAACAATGGATTATTCTCTTTGTTAATTAATCATTATTTCTATAGGATAAATTCCTCAAATAAAACTGTTGAATCAATTCTCCAAGTGTTTGATAAATATAGTAACAACCATTCATCCAAGGGGTGTGCAGACATATTGACCCTAACAATGGATGAGAGCCACTATATTACATTTTTACCCATGCTCAGCACCTGTGTCTCTTTCAATCTCACTAATTTAATAAGTAAAAAACATACTCATTCATCCAGGGATTTTGTAGTTATACTCCATATGAAGTTACTTTCATTCCTCAAATTCACCCCATTCTTAAGGGTATATGAATGGGGAGTCACAAAGTACGTCTCAGCAAAAATCTAATGGCACACACTGGACCTGTCCTGTGACAGCAGCTCTCCTGATTCACTGGGAAGAGTCTCTAGTGGAGAGACTACACAAGACAGCACAGATGAGCACAGGAGCGAGCACACCTCTCCAACTCTGAAGAACACACTAAGCTCTGTGCCTCTCTTTCACCAAGGAATCACTTTCCCTGCTGTTCCTGCCCAAAACGGGGCAACCAAAAAGTAAGCAGAACAATTTTCTATTGTCTTTACTATCAACAAATAGCATAAAACTATCAAGGAAGAATATGCTAGAGCTGGGCACGTGGTTCAGTGGTAGAGTGCTTGCCTATCATGCTGAAGCCCTGGCTTTGACCCTGGCACCATAAGATAAAATAGAAGGGAAAAATAGGAAAGAAAAGAAGTATAAAAGAATATATTTGAAATAATGCCAAGAGTCATCAACCTTTCAGAACACTTCATACACTAAGCTGTCAACCAGAAATTGTCTTACTGGAGTCTAACACTTCAGAACTTTCACCACTGGCTTCACATCAAGACACTAACTCTTCAGATCCTACAACCTCAGTATCATCCAACAGTTCCATAGTAAAGGAAGGAGCAGGGACCAGGCAGACAGACCTACAAGCCTTTGAACAGGTGCAGAAAGCCCCAGAAAGGACACTCATAACTTCCCCAGCTACAGAGGTCTACAGACTCCTGCTGCTCTGCAGGCAGTGCTCTGACCTTACACTTCCTACAGGGCTAAAGGGGATTAATTCACAGAACACAGTGAAATCCTTTAACAAGTATTAAATGATACACAGCAACAACAACATTTTAACAATCGTTAATTTATCTTTTAGCCATATGAACTCTTAAAATTGTATTCTAAACATCATTTTTAGATCATAATTAATAATTGAGCATAATTTTTTAAATTTTTTCTTTTACCAGAGGAGCCCAGTAGGTGTAGAGGTAGCCTATTTTCAATGCTGGTACAAACTGTGAGCAGGACACTACCAGAAAATAGAGATTCAAGAAAAACTTGAATTGTTCATACAAAACCTGAAAAGGAAAAGAGAAAATTAACACAATCCCTTCAAGGAAAAATTTTAATACCTCCAATATATAATTAAATTCAGCACAATATATAACCACATTTCTGTTTGGAATTGGCTTTCTAAAGCTATCCCATATATAAAGGTTACCCCACATAACATTTGAGATAAACTGAGGGGAAACAACAATTAGGACTCTAAATTATATTAAAAGTATCCTTCCCTAAGAGGCTTTATTTTTTTAATGAAATTTTTAGTTTTCCAAAATCTATAATCTTTACATGCACATCCAAGCAAATGACACCAAAACTTTCCCAATGCTAGCAAGTCAGTAAATACAAAAATGCATATCTAGATACCAACTCAGAAACTCTAAAGATGCGAAAGTTGTACTAACCTCATGTTTACAAATTGGAAAAAAAAAAACAAATAAATGAAAAACAAAAAATACAACAGCCATACTTTGTAATATGAACTGGGCTTTATGAAGCCAGATGTGCACAACTGTGACTGCATGAGATGATCTCCTGCATGTGTTTTCTCAAAACATGTAAAATGATCAACACAGAATAGTAAATAACAGACCAATTTTCAGAAATATAGCTACTTGTATATTTTTTATAGTCTTTTGGTAGTTGGTCTTTAACACTATTTTCAAACATGAATTTCATCATTCAATAAAATTTTAGGAAAGTCAAAAGTGAAAATTTTTATATTTTTTTAAAATTCAAATGGAATTACCTATAAGGAAGAAAACTCAAGATCCAGTATATTGAGAGCTCTATTTACAAATTCCTCAAATTACTAGATTTGAATTAAAAATTAAATAGAACAATCCTTATATTTATAGATAGGAACAATTCAAATGGCACACAATTACAATCATACTGGCAAACTTGCCGTCTATGAATCAAAACCTCCTGGGAAGCAATTTATATTACATAATATAAAATGAAATTACTACATCATCAGATAGTTTCATGTGTGACTGAAAAATCAGTTACACCAGTAACACACTTATATTTATAACCATGTTCAACAACTATCTAGAAATGTTTTGAACTATTTCATAAATTAATCTCAGCAGGAAGGAAAGCTCTCTTTTTCCTCAGCAATATCTTTAAAATCTCAGCATAAATTATATCTATTAGCAATTCAGAAATTGCCATTTATGCTAAAAATGGCATAGAATTCCTACTGTGTAATTACCAAATGTTTCTAAAATACTACATTTTAGATGAAAAGATCATTTCAGAGACAATTTAAGAAAAAAATCACCCACACAGTTAAGGACTGTATAGACACATCAACAGGTGTTCTCTAGATGCAGCCACTCTAGGCAGGTTGTATGAATTTGCACTGACCAAAGTGAAGCTTGCATTATTTGTTTCAGACCACTGTACTCAATACTTGACTATTCACTGAATAAGTCTGGTGACTGTTAAGAAAATGTACACTGCTTAGCTAACGGTGTTATTGTGTTATTTAATAATTTAAACCTAAGGAGAAAACAGTGCTTCTTTCAATAAAGTTGAAAATATTTGCCCCAAAGACAGTTTACATTTTATTGTCCTGACAAAAGATCAGTCTTCTAATTATGAGGCCATTAGTTTTGTGTGTTTTAATAAAAAAGCACATTAGATATCAAACTCTTGCCAACAAATGAATGGGTGGGGATTGAGGGAGGGGAATAATCAATGTCCAATACAAAATCAGAATGATCATTAAAATACAAATACACAAGAAAAAGCAACTTTCAATTGATGTAATCAAGAGCTTTTCTTGATAAATAGAATAACAGCCCTTAGCTAGAACATGCCAAAGTTTTGATATAGAAATATAATCAGATATAAGATGACAAACTACTTTCCCCAATAAATCATGCTGGGCTAACTGCTAAAAAAAAAAAAAAAAAATCCTGTAATTAAAAAAAAAGAAAAAGAAAACCAACACCAGTTGTCATTACCTTCAGAAAGATAAATAAACCTGTCAAAAAAATTATTCCACTATTCTAAACTCACATAAACTTGGTTTTAAAATTTAATTTAGAAGTATTACTAATAACCAAGCAGCAGAGAAATAAATTTTAGTATTTAAATTTAGCATAGTACCTAATTAAAGATTTGGCAAAAGGTCTAAGATTTATAATGTAAAGTAGCAAAGACATCTATATACACTTACATATTGTTACAGTGTCATTTTTGCGAAAGTAAAATTGTTTTACTTTGTTTTTGAAATTTCTTGACAAGCTTAGAAATTATATTCAACTTTTCCCTCCAAATTCCCACCCCCAAAAAACTTTACAACTTATTTTTTGATCATTTTACTTAGCATTTTTTCATTATTTCTATACTGCAATTGTTTCTATAATTATATAAATGATGTTTATCAAGAACTGAAGTTAATAATCAAGTTGAAAATTTTCTTGTTGATTAAAAATGCAAATGAATGATTTGGCAATCATTAAAACTGAACAGTATAAGACCAGGAGGTGCTGCGTTGGGCCTGACAGTGAAACACAGAGGGATCTCTGAAAGGCATTGGAAACCAGCAACCTCTAACCTATGACCCTCATGCAGGAGTATCTTACCCCAGGTATAAAGGTAAAGACATTGTATTTTTGATTTTTTATTGAATTCCTGGGATGCTTTTCTTCACTCTTCTCAGGACATCCAAGCCATACTGTGCGAGCTTTTAGTTCTTTCTTTCGATGACAAATATTTATCAGCCAATCACAGCAACTGCATGAAACAAACAAACAAAACATACATATTACATATGCTTTTTGTAAAACATTTAAACTAATTCTGCATATTGAAAGACAATACTGACTTTTCTGTATTTACCAGACACTAATAGCATTATCTAATGCTAATCTGGGGTTTTTTCTTAGAACAGGTCAATTATACAAATTTAAAATGTCACAACAAAATACTTAAAGAGTCTCCTATTAATGTGCAATGGCTTCTAGAATCCAGAGCAAAGTCTCCTATAAATGTGTAATGGCTTCTAGACTCCAGCAATTATCACCCCTATTAGACACTCTTAGTGGCAAAACAACATCTTTAATATTCTACAGCAGTCAATGCTCCATATGTTGAAAAAACATATAGCTATGGGTATGGTAGTTCTTAAGATACCACTTGAGTGATTCAATGATAAAGGTACATAGATATCAATTAATCCAGGACGTAGCTTTGCCTCTTCTCTGAAGAATCATTTTTTTCCATTTTTTTACAAAACGACTACTCCAGTAGCATTAACTAAAGACTTATGGTTTAAATCAACACAACATTTAAAAAGATACCAAAGTTGAATGTGATGTTCTCATGATAATAAAAGCTTAGTTATTTTCCACATGCCTATCTTCATCCATGCCCTGTTCCAACACAGCCAGGGTCCTGGGAGGACCAACTCTTCCCCTTCTGGGCATCCCAATCATTGTTTTCAGAGAGAAAATACAAATTGTCCAAAGGGATAACTTTTCTTAAAATACCTCAGAAAATGAAGAAAAGGTATCCAATTCATCTCTATTGAACACAAAATAATCATGAATTTAAGATTCAGTATCAAAAATTTGGGTTAATTTGACTATTCAAAATGTAGAAACACTCGGAACAGTTCACTAAGAGAAGTTGTTGGATCTCATCTTCTGAAAGCATTCAAGGTTAGAATTGCAAGTCAGCTATGTACATCAGAAAGTGTTAACTTCACTTGTGACAAAGTAAGCTTTAAATTTAACGACGAATTTTGTATGAAAATAACATATAAGGCATGATCATACAACAGAGGTGACACATCATAATTCATATCTCAGAATTGCTATGTCTCCAATGTTGGTGTTATCCTTTCCATCCAATCACACTGACTTTATTCTTCAGAAATTACTACAAACATTAAAAATTCAGATGCACTACTTCATAAATATTTGTTTATGGGAAGGTGCCTTGGGGGAGTATAAACTAAAATCAGCATCATCCCTCTTGACTATCCGCCAAATTATTTTTTGGGGGTTGGATTACTGGGGATTGAACTCAGGGGCACTTCACCACTGAGCCACATCTCCAGCTCTATTTTGTATTTTATTTAAAGACAGAGTCTCACTGAGTTGTTTAGCGCCTCGCTTTTACTGAGGCTAGCTTTGAACTCATGATCCCCTCTCAGCTCCCGAGCCACTGGGATTACAGGTGTGCACCACCACACCCGGATAATTTTTGCCTTTGCTCATATCTTCACTCTAGAAGGGCAGAGAATGATACACAATATTTCTGCAGGATTGCCCACATTACTGCCTTGAGAAACTTCTCCTTAATGAGGCTGATGGAATGTCAATGAAGAGTCTTACCTAGTGCCCCTCAATTCAACAGGAGCAAAGATCCGCCTCTGGTAGAATGGAAATCTCCTACTACTGTGCAGCATCACTTTTTAAACAACAAACCTAACATCTCCATATCAAAAGCATGCTTTCAAGTTATAAATCAGAGTATTATTCAAGTTACTTAAAACTAAGTACTTCCACCATTACTGCTATTGTTGGCAGAAAAAAAGGAGATGCATGGAGTAGATTTCAACTGAATTTTGACAATATTTCATCTTATTTTGATTGAACAAAACAAAAATAAGGCTACAAGTAGAACACCATAAGATTCAAATGATTATTTCTTCCCTACCACTGCTTTTATTGTGCGGCCCCATCCCCACCCCAGGCCTTTTCCCCTCATGCACCCCCCTATTTTACTGTCCCCTAGCAGATTGTAGCCAGCTCCCTGTACTTCCCAACCTAAGTCCCCACCCTCAGGGGTCAGTGTTCATGGACACTTCCTGCCTAGAGCTCCCTAACAGCCGCTCAAGCTCTAAACTGCTTTCAATATGTACTCCTAGTGTTATGAAAATCCTACAGTGATGATACACAAGCTAAGACAGATTCCTTCTTAAACTTCAGACCTGATCTTCCTTTTAGTCACCTGCAACTGTGCTGTACAGATGCCAAACTCCTACATTTGACACATGAGGAACTCTAGGTCAGACAGGGAAATGACTTTCCTAAGATGTTAATGGCAGAGCTGAAAGCTGAAGCCTGGATCTCAACCCCACATCAACATGATGTTCATCCTGCATATAAACAAGAGTCAGCAGCCAATGCTTGCTTATGTTTCCAGAGTGCCCCAATCTAGCTAGAGGCACAACACTCAGATGGTGAAAACTAACAAATAATGAGAAGAAATGGGAACTCCATGGAAAAGCCCCACACCCCATGCAAAGTTACCATTTTAGAACACCAAATTCTGCAGAGAATTTAGACCCACACCAGCCAACAGCTGCTGGCCACATGTGGCCACGTTATGATTTGGATGTAAGGTATCTCCCAAAAGCTCACATGTAAGTCGGTGTAAAAAGGTTCGGGAGAAATGACTGGCTTGCCAGAGTTGGCCCAATCAGTGAATTAATCCCCTGATAGGGATTAACAGAGTGGTAACTGAAGGTGGGTAGGGTGTGGTTGGAGGAGGTGGGCATTGGGGGCATGACTCTGGGGTATCTATGTGTATTTGGCAAGTGGAGTGTCTGTCCGTCCCTCCATCCCTCTCCCTCTCCCTCTCCCTCTCTCTCTCTCTCTCCTTCCTGATCATCATGTGAGCCACTTCCCCCCATCATATTCTTCCACCATGTTGTTCCTGCCTCACCTGGAACCCTGAAGAATGAAGCTGGCTTGCCTATGGACGGAGACCACCGAAACTGTGGGCCCTCAAATAAACTGTTCCTCCTCTACAATTATTCTGGATGGGTCTGTAAGTCACAGCAGCAAAAAAGCTGACTAAAACAGAAATGTGGTACTGAGAATTTGGGTCATTCCTGTGACTAATCTGACCATGTGGTTCAGAAGCATTTGGAGCTTTTTGGAAGGTGTGAGAGGAATTTTGAGATATTTAGCAGTGCAAGCTGGAAACGCTTTAGGTTGTTGTAAATGGAGCTTAATGGCTGATTCTGGAGGGAGCTCAGAAGACCAAAATGTCAATAGGATCATATGGTGAAGACAGGACTCAATAGAGTTTAGAGGAAAAGGAGGACACTATCAGTAAGTGGATTAGAGGCCATTTGTATTATGTTCTGGTGGAGAAGTTATCTGTTTCTAGACAGCAGAGCATTCAGGTGGTGGCATGGATACTTCTGGCCACTTTTAGCCCAATTTATTGTAATAATCAGGAGCAGAAAGCAGAGCAGAAAGCGACTTGAAAATGGGGGTCTTAGAAAGTTGCAGTTGTTAAATACATTAATGCCACTAAAGAAATGCCAAAGACTTTGCCCAGAGACTGTAAGAGGGCATCTCAGGAATTGGCAAGATCATATTCATCCCAGACTCAAGGAATTAAAAGTAAAAATTCTCTTGAGAAGAGCCCAGTTGAAAGCCTTCTTACACAAGGGGGCCTAGGAAGTTTTTCAACACATTTAGCCCCTCAGGCACTCAGAGGCTGTTGCATCCAGGGTCCCTGGAGGCCTGGCTACTACTTAAGATGGCAGCAGACCTGGGTATCAACCATGTGGTGCTGGTTCTGCAGGATTGCAGGATGGTAGAGAGAGGGCATCATGGAGGCTTCCACTGAGATTTCAAAGGAAGGCCTAAGAAGCTAGGCAGAGTGCCCCAGGGTTGGAGTCCCTGTGCATAGCCCCAGAGAGGGCAAAGCATGGAGATGTGAGGAGGAAGCCAAAGCTGCAGTAAAGATCCCTGAGATTAAGAAATGCCAATAACATGGGACATCATCCTAGAAAAACTGTAAGAATCAAACAGAAACAAGCCAACAAAACGTCCACTTGAGCTGTAACAAACAAGGCCCCAGGGGTGGAGCTACATAAGGCCTTTGAATAGAACATTACCACACCTTGTGCCCCAGATACTGGAAACAGAACTGCAGTACTTATTTGCCCAGCTAGATTTCAGTCTCTGCTTTGGTCCCATTCCTTCTTTCCATGCCCCCATTTTTGTGATGGAAATGTTTACTCTGTACCTTTATATATTGAACACTTGTAAATCGCTTTTTTTACAGGAACTCATGATGCAAGCTTGCCCTGAGACTCAGAGTAGACTTTGGACTTGAATTTTTGGGCAATCTTAGAACTGTTGAGACTATGGGGACTCCTGGAAATAGACAGAATGTATTTTGCATTGTAAGATGCCCTTGCATTGTAAGGGAAAAATGTTATAGTCCGGATGTGAGGTGTCCCCCAAAACCTCACGTGTGAGACAATGCAAGATGGTTCAAAGGAGAAATGATTAGGTTGTAAGAGTCCTTTTTTTCTTTTCTTTTTTTAATTGATTTTTTTAAAAAAAGGTTTATGAGACTTAACCCAATCAGTGAATTAATCCCGTGACAGGGATTACTAACTGGTAACTGATGGTAGATAGGGTGTGTTTGGAGGAGGTGGGCATTGAGGACACGGCTTTGGGGTATATATTTGTATTTGGCAAATGGAGATGTCTCTCTGCTTCATGATCTTGTGAGCTGCTTCCCTCTACCATACTCTTCCACCATGATATTCACCTCACCTCAAGCCCCAAGGAATGGAGCCAGAAGGGAAAGAGGGGTGATTTTGAGTACATAAACACCAAACACTGGAAAAAAAAAAGAAAGAAACAAACAAACCTGTACAACAAAAAAGTAGAGCAAAAAGTACTGAGACCTCTGAAACCAAGAGCCCCCAAATACTCTGTTCCTCCTCCACATCTCAGCAGCTCAACAGCCACATTGGCTAATGGTTACCATGGGACACCAGAGATCTAAATATTCTTATCATAATAGTAAGAACTATTGAACAGCACTGGTACATGCAAAACACACTAAAAACAAGTACCACTGGTGAAATACAAGCTACTTATATATACAATTCTCTTCAGCATTTCAAATATAGCAAAAATTTCTCAGAATACATTCAGACATGAATATTTTTTCTGCAATACATAATTATCTAATCTGATATTTAAACATATAAAAGTCACACAACCCTAAGGAAAAATAGAGGATATGCAAAGCTTAGAAAGTGGTAAACCACTACTTAGCATTGTTAAGTGTTGTAACACCAAGCAAACAGAAACCTTAACATCAACCCATGCCAGCCACGATAGGCACCAGCTTCTCACTGACTTCATCTCACTCTGTGAGTACTATGTACCAAAGACTGAAAACATATGTTCCATATTATATTCTTTTCCTCTTTATAACCCAGTATAAATAAATCTAAGATTCCTAGACTGCCACGATCTAATTAAATTATTCATACCACTTCATTACTCACACATATTAACAAATTAAAGTGTTATTACTAATTATTGTACTGTGCAGAGAGAGAAGCAAGTAAGGGTTAGGATGCCACTATAAAGTCACATACTACTGCACAAAAGTGAATAAACATATTCACAACAGGTAAGCTTGAGGTTTGAAAAGCCTAGGGATCCTCCAGAATTGCCAATGGACAATGAAGACACAAACTATGATCAGAAGGGAAAGAAGGGGGATTTTGAGTACATAAACGCAAAACACTGAGGAAAAAAAAAAGAAATCTGTACAACAAAAAAAAGTACACCAAGCCCTATTGAGTGGTAGAGCTAAAGAGGAAAACAATATCATGGGGAATTTCTGAGCAAAACATACGGGAAAATATCAAAAAATGAGAGGGAAAAGCAAAATGAAGTCCTAGTAAGTAGTTGGCAGTTTTACTTAACCACATTTCTATGTATGCTAAATACTTTCTAAATTAATAATATTTCAGAAAAATACTTTCCCACATTTATACACTGCCTAACACGATCAAGATCAATAGTAAGTACTTCTAATAGTGCACATATACTTAAAATATTTTAGGATTAGTAGCTTTTCACAAATCCCTCTATAATCAAAGTTAAGTGTTCTGATATTAAACATTTTTGTATTTCAAGATTCTGTGTTCTAAAATTTTAACCACAATGAAATAACCCTCAAAATTTAGACAGCCTCCTTCCCTTCATCCTCCATCCAAAATTGGTCAATTACTTTATCTAATAGGTACCTTTAGTTACTAAGAAAAAAGCAACACAGTACTCACATTTGTCTTAAAAGACCAGCATTTTCCCATGGCTCTGTACCCCAAATGTTTTACAGATTAATTCAAAGTACAGAGGCCATTTAGAACCAGAAATAATCCCAGCATTTGATACTCCCTCTCCTTTCTCTTCATATGGAAATGCCATCTCAACTCCACTTTCCTAGAGACAAAGTGATTTTTGATAACAAGTGAAATGTAAATCTCGTGAGAACGACCATCAACCTGAATCATAGAACTACATATACCAACGAGTGCCTCAGAGCAACTTACAGGAAGGTATGTTCATTCACATGAAAGAAATTCAAAAGTTTTAATTAAAAGATTTCAGAGTTTTGGTTTTTTTTCCCAAAGTGTCCAAGTGGGTATTTCTAACAAATAATAAAAATGAAAAGTGAGTCTTAAGTCATGAAGAAATCAGAATCTACTCAGTCCCTGAAGAATAATGATTTTTAAAAAAGCCTTCCTGGACTGGGGTTGTGGCTCAGTGGCAGAACGCTTGCCTAGCATGCGTGAGGAACCTGAATTCAATCCCCGGTACCACATAAAAAAAATAAACAAATAAAATAAAGGTATCGGGGCTGGGGTTGTGGCTTGGTAGAGCACTTGCCTAGCATGCGTGAGGCACTGGATTCGATCCTCAGCACCACATGAAAATAAAATAAAGGTACTGTGTCCACCTACAACTAAAACATAAATGTTTCAAAAATAAAATAAAGGTATTATGTCCATCTACAACTAAAAAAAAAACATTTAAAAAAGCTTTCCTTGGGTTGGGGCTGGGGCTCAGCGGTAGTACATTTGCCTAGCATGTGTGAGGCACTGGGTTCGATTCTCAGCACCACATATAAATAAAGGTCTATCAACAACTAAAAAATAAAACTAAAAAAAAAAAAAAAAGCTTTCCTACTTAAATGTATCTCACATGCAGATATTTAAATATTTACATATTAATTACAATCTACTTGTATTGCAATAATCATTCGCATTTTTTCTTCCAATTAAACTAATTTTATGTGTACCTACCTCTTTGAATCATTATCTAATAATTTCAATAACAACGAATTTTATAATGCCTGGTACTTAGAAAATAAAGTAGCCAAAAAATAATAACAAGCTAGTTGCTAAATGTACAATTTGGCTAAGGTACAATTTCTATTTTCCATAACAATTTCTTGATGTAACCTAATGAACAAGAGTTAAAGATATCTCAGGTTACTTCCTATCCCACATGGCAACAAGACCCACCTTAGTGACAACACATAGACTAAACAGAGCCAGTGAGGACGGTTTAGCTCTTACAGAATAAGATTTATTAAAATAAAGATTTAAAAGATATTTGAATCTTTAATTCAATATCTAGATATTTCATTGAGCTGTTTCGCCATCCCCCAAATTGAGTTGTCTGTCTGCCAACATGTACATTTTCAAATATATTCTTAATATTTTCTCTAAGAAAAGGAGTATACTACAAGTAAAATTCAAAATATGGCTGTCATTTTCCATATGGTTAATATTTTTTCTATAAAAAAAAGGCAAAATATTAGTTCAATAATGTATTTAGCACTGTGATGAGCCTGACAGCACTGCAAGTCCACAATTCTTTGCAGCTTGCTGACCAGTATAGGCTGGCAGGACTGCTGCTAGCATGGTCAAGTCAGCCCCATCCCATAACATATAATACCCCTGTCAAGCAACTGTCACCAGGAACACGTCTGTGTCCTGTGGCTTAGTGCCCATTAGTGCTCATTCCCACAGCCTCAAGGATTTCAGCAACTCAGTCTCCACCCACACTAGAGGACTTCCTGACACATTAAACACAAACCCTCAGCCTTCTCAATCCAGTGTTCCCTGAAGGGAGCTGAGAACAGGCAATTACCAAACAGCCATTGCACTTCAAAACTGCAAATCAGGATCAAGCTCATTCAGGCCACATCTTCTTGTCCTATCACTTTTCCCAGGGAACAGAAAAAGAGCTGGCCTGACCCTCACCTGTCCAGAGAAAGACTTTGCAAAGTCTTAGCTATAGTACTAGGAACACCAACTTTTTTTGAAGAAGGCGTCTTACAGACCAGAGGAAAAATACTATCTCCAAGCCACACTTGTGGGGAACTCATGCCTCTGAGATATACCCCACAGCCATCAAACTGGTAGTAATCAGTAGCCTACCACAATCTACTCAGTTCACAATGCTGTGGGCCTCAGTCCCACAGAAGCTCCCCACCCATGCTTTCACAACCAGTTATATAAGGGTTCAGGCTCTTCCCCGACAGACAAACAGCCATAAAATATGCCACAATCACTACAAATTCATGTGTATTGAGTTTCCTTTGCTGATTACTAGCAATTGCTAGCAAAGCCTGGCTGACTTTTCTCATATCTTAAGTCCTCATCTGTATCCTAATCCCCTGCTAACTGAAGTAACCCCACAGTTCCAATAAGAACACAATAAAAGTCATCTCCATCAACACTTCATTCTTCCTGCCCTCTTCCAACTGCCAAAGTCCCTATTTCCTTTATTCTTCATAGACCTGGCAACAGGTGCACTTTCAAGAATAACAACCTTCCTTGAGGCTTCCAGTATCACCACAGTAAGAACTCTCAAACTTACATGTCCAGATCTGACAGAATTGTATCAGACTAACCCTCCTGCTTTAGTTTTATATTTTAATACAAGATAGATATTTTAAAAGAAAATTAATAACATTTTTAGACAAGAAACATCTTTAAAGGTTGAAGGTTTGTCGCAACAAAGGTATAAATACAAAGGAAAAGTTCTTGAAGAAAATTAAAAGAGCTGCTCCAATGCATACATAAATGATAAGAAAGTGAAACAGGCTAACTGCTGACGTAAAGAAAGTTCTAGTGGTCTGAATAGAAGAGCAGAACAACCACACATTCCCTACAGCCAAAGCTAAATTCAAAGCAAGGTTCCAACTCCCTTCAACTCCATGAAGGCTGAGAGTAAATGCAGGTAAATGCAGAAGAAAAGTCTGAAGCCAAGAGAACAGAGATTGGTTCACCTCTGTTTAAGGTAAAGTCTCTGTAATATAAAAATACAAGGTGAAGCAGCAAGTACTTGGCAGAAGCTACAAGTATTCCAAAAGACAAACGATGATGGTATCTACACTAACAAGATGCTCAATGTGGATATAATAAAGTCTTCCATTGGAAAAAGATGCTAGCTAGGTCTGTCACAGCTGGAGAGGAAAAATTAGTGCTCTTCATGGTGACTTCCCTGAAGGGAGCTGAGAACAGGCAATTACCTGTTTCAAAGCTTCAAAGTACAGGCTGATTCTCTTGATAGGGACTAATGCAGCCAATGTTCATGTCATTCCAAAAAATCATTCATATATCATTCCAAAAAATCCTAGGACCCCTAAGAATTATACTAAACCTACTCTGCCTGAACTCTATAAATTTTAAAAGTTGACATCACTGCAGATCCCACACATTCAATAGATCACAAGAAAAGACCATGAATAAATTCATTCAAAAGCTGGAATAAAGATTGTTGGTCTTTCAATGGAAATTCATCCAGTGTTTTCATTTTTTTTTTTTCAGTACTGAGGACTGAACCCAGGGGTGCTCAACCACCAAGCCATATCCCCATCATAACTGACACAAGAAAAACAAATAAAAAAATAACTGTAGTCCCAAATCTTTTTAAAAAATTGACCCTACAACTAAGTATGTACCCACAAAGACCACTCCGGGTATCTTGGAATAATGGCCACTTAACCAGAAAATGGTTTCAACAAGTCACAGAGACTTCTTATTAATTAGTATCCCACCATCAGCAATTTTTAAAACATTGGTTAACTATGAAATTCTTTCTTTACATGAAAGCCTATGATATACAACAAGGACAAGGATAGTTATGATCTGATTGAAAGCTAAATAGGGAGTTAAAGCTAAATCTTGCTCTTCTCCTTTCTCTATGCTGCCAATTTCCTACAGTTCCACAAAACAGTGAGTATCACCTCGCAAGCTGACCCAGAAATCAAATCGGCAATAGGAACATCTTTGTGCAAACTCGCAAAAGAATGATGAAAACCATGAAAAACAAAACCTGTCTTTAAAAATATTCACCTTCCTTTTATGGCCAATAGAAGGGCTGAAGAAGACTCTGTGACAAGCATGATGCACTGGACAGGCTCTGTTCTAGTCACAGGGCCTCACTTAGCTCTTGTAGCTCTTGCTTCCTGCTTCTGGTGGCGGGAGAAAAAGGTGTCTGAGATGCACAGAACTCTTTCACCTGCCAGAGTTTACTCAAAGGCAAACCACACCAGTTTATCTTAGCACCA
Organism: Ictidomys tridecemlineatus; assembly: GCF_052094955.1. NCBI lineage: Eukaryota > Metazoa > Chordata > Mammalia > Rodentia > Sciuridae > Ictidomys > Ictidomys tridecemlineatus. The sequence goes on from NC_135489.1 coordinate 937,435, forward strand.
GGAAACTTGTCTGAAATAGGAGTTTTTGTCTTAATATCTTGCTGGCTAAACCTACAGAAGAGTCTTATTCCAAATCAAAGCACTAAAGCTGAATAATACACATAATTACAGTGCTATTAAGCTGCATGTTATAGGTCCATCTCCATCTTTTTGGATAAGAAAGGAATGCCATTTATAAATGTTGATAGAGTGACCAGAATTAATTCCACCATGCGTTAATTACAAAGCCTTTAATTTAGCCCAGCTTTTAACTATTTAAATGTCTTATAAAATAATTACCTTGGTTTTCCCTGACTTTCTGATTAGCACTGTTTGGTCTGACTAATGTTCTAAGTACTCTCTGTGACAACCCAGTGTCTTTGGTTTTTATAGAGACTTATCAATACATCTTGCAGTTATACTAGCTGGTAAGCTCATAAGCATGACAAACCTGGAACAGAGGAACTTCCATCCACCGCAGACAAACCACTCCAGACCACTTTTCCTTCGCTCTATCCTGGCTCGCGGCAGCGTGTGGTAATCACTTTCATCATTCTCAAAGCCTTCTTCAGACATCATTAGTGGCATCTCGTCCAAATGGGCAGACTCATCCTCCAGCTGGTACCTAGTTAAAGGCAGGAACAGAGAGCTGAGCAGACCAAGCATTCTTCTGTAACATCGTGGGATTCGTTTACGACAACCACTACCTACTACTTGCTGGTTATCATTTCTTCAAATGGAGCTGCTTTCATAAACAGCAGTGCAGAAAACCAAGCTGCCCAGGTAAACAGGCAACCAGTCTGCACCAGGAAGCCAGTGCTGGCTGAGAGGCCAACAATACCCATGCCACAGTCCCAGACACCTCCACATGAATGGCTGGATGACAGCTCTGCAGGCCTGCCCAACATTCACTCACTGCATTCAAGTCAGAATAGTAAAAGTAATCATCCAAATATGGCCATCAGCCAAAAATTTAAGGCTACAAGTAACAGCTAAACCCTCAGTCACACATTCGTTACCAGAGTTCCTAAAGTGATTTTTGACAAAGTATAGTTGTTTATAGACTGAAAGTTCTCACGCCATCCTTAAGTTTGTTTCAGAGTTGATGTACTGACACACACAGGGAACAGTGCTATGTCCTATTTATTCTGTCTTCATCAGTGCCTTTACTAAAATGTTCTACTCAAGGAAAAAAATATCAACAAGTAGAATATGTTTTAGAGGGCAAAAGATCTCTTCCCATCCCAAGAAACAGCAGCCCACCATCCACACTGTCACTTTGGCTTTCCTCAATCACAAAAATAATCTCTTTACAAAATAAAAATTCACCTTTTTGAGAACAGTGTCAGAAACCATAATGGCAATTCAATAATTGCTACCTTAATTTTACATGGAGCTCACATGTTATGTAACATCTCAATTTTAAAATTAAGAAAACAGCCAGGTGAGGTGGCATGTGCCTGTAATCCCAGCAGCTAAGGAGGCTGAGACAGGAGGATCAAGTTTAAAGCCAGCCTCAACAACTTAGCAAGACCCTAAGCAACTCAGTGAGACCCTGTCTCTAAATAAAATACAAAAAAGGGCTGGGAATGTGCCTCAGTGGTTGAATATCCCTGGGTTCAATCCCCAATACCAAAAAAAAAAAAAAAAGAAAATTAAGAAAACAAAACTTCTGAGATGGGTGTGTGACAATGGTAGTCACTGAAATTGAAATCTCTCCTCACAATCTCCAAAATCCATTTTCTGTTTTTGTTTTTATTGGTTTTTACTGCATCACTAGAGACTCAACTGAGGGGCACTCTACCACTGATCTACATCCCAAGTAGTTCCAAAGTTCTTTTAATTTTGTTTTCAAGAGAGGGTCTCACTAAATTGCCCAAGCTGGCCTTGAACTTGCAATCATCCTGCCTCAGCCTTCTGAGTTACTAGGATTACAGTCATGTGCCACTGCTCTCAGCTAAGTAGCCATAAAAAGAACCAGTTAGAACCTACAACAAAAACATAACTAAGAGAATATTGAAATCCTTAACATACACGTAAGGAGTAAGATGAGTATTTCAAACCAACAGAGCCAGGGATATCCATTCAAATGCATGGGGGTATCTTTCTGGAGGAGGAAAATCAGAGGCCCAAAAGACAGAGGAACTAATGTTCTTTGTTTTTTGTTTGTTTGTTTTTTTGGGGGGGAAGGTTAATATTTATCTTTTAGTTGTAGTTGGACACAATACCTTTATTTTGCACAAGCAATCGCTCTACTGCTGAGCCACAACCCCAGCCCCCAGGCAAACAGAAAGAAAGGAGCTGCCAACCTAGAATGCTACATTCTCAGATAAGGGAAAACAGAAAGTTTGTTTTCAGCAGCAGATCTGCCCTAAAAGAATGCCAAAGCAAGTCTCAGGATGAAGAAAATATAATACCAGAAGGAACCCAGAACTCCAGGAAAAAAAAAAAAAAAAAGAGCAACAGAAAGTTCTTTTAAGACAAGAATAACTATTCAAAACAAGAAGTATATCATTGTTTTCAATGTGGAGAGGCTGGAATACAAGTGACCATACAACATAAGGAGCAGGCACTCCACAGTTCATATGAAGTGGTAGGATGGTAAGCTGAGCAGACAGTGGAGAGTCAGCCACCTACACTGCAACTCATGCCACAGAATTTTTTACTGTGGGGGTCTGCCCCGTGCATGCAGAATGTTGAACAGAATCACTGCCTTAGCAGGACAATAAAAAATGTCTCTGGAGTACAAAAATCACCACCTACTGGAAGTAACTTAACTATAACACAATATGTATCAAAAGATCTTAGAGAATAAAAGGATAAAAAACAATGTGTGATGCAAACACTAAATAGAAAACTAAATAGCCATATTAACATAAAAAAAAAAACTTGCCAGAATGAAGGAAGACATCACAGATGATAAAAGAATTAAATCACTAACAAGTTCTAGCAATTATACATGTATATGCACCTAGCCAGGCCCAAAGCTTCAAAGCACATGAAGCAATGCTAATACAAATGGAAGGGAAATCCAGTGGTACTTGAAGACTAAAACTCTTCTCTCAATAACTGACAGGAAAAAGAAAAATCAGAAAAGATATAAAGGTACAACCCACATCAGCAACTAACCTAACCGGCATTTATAGAAAACACTACCCATAACAGCATAATACTGTTCTCTTCAAATACACAAAGAAATCACTCACTCACAGATCCTATCCTGGGTCAGAACACCAACCCTAACAAATAACTAAAATCACAAAAAATGGACTCTGTCATCACAGATATAATTAATCATTATTAATTGAAAGATTTTTTTGAAATCTATATATACTTTGGGGGGGGGGGGGCTCGAGGACTACATTTACAAATAAGCTGTAAGCCAAAGAGGAAAAAACAAATCCTCACACTCAAAGCAAAAAAGGGCAAGTTCCTTCATAACATCAAATTTGGGGAGAATAGGCTCCTTACTCAAACCAAGGACCAAAACCAAAAACAACAATTCCTGAGGGCCAGGGAAAATGGACACAACTGACAAGGACTGAAATTTACTGAGTACTGAACACGGCCAGATAGCAGGCCAAACACTTCAGATGCCTGAAGAAAAATAATTTTAAAGCAAATCAGACACTGGGGGAAATACCTGCAGCATAAGAAAAAAAAAAAAAAAGCAATTGACAGCAAGGCCCTCTCCTCTAAAGCTCCAATCCTGCAGGGTCAGTAACAGGAAGTACACAGTCAATTACAGAGAAAAATACTAGAACAACAGGCAGGGTGGCACAAATGGAAGTGACTGGAAAGGTCTTCCTTGGATCACCTAGGAGGTCCTCCTAAGAGGTAACACCTATGGAGAGCAGCCATCCACTAAAGATCTAGGAAGACCAGTGAGGGCTGCAGAGACCTTGGGCAGCAGGACAGCAGCTAAAGAGATGGGCAGGACCAGGCACACAGTGCTAGAAAGGTACCAAGAGTTTCAGTATTGTTTCAGGCATAATGGGAAGCCATTAAAAGGTCTCATGTGTGGAAATAATTTGTTTCCAAAAAGGTCTTTTAAGTAATATAAATTCAAACAAGAAGGGATAATGTTTTCTTTGACTGTCAAGTGGGGAAAAAAATTGGGGGGTACTGAGACTAGAACCCAGGTATTCATCCTAAACAGGTGTTCTACTACCCTTTTTATTAATTATTTTAACTTTGGGAAAAGGTCTTGCTAAAGTGCCCAGGATAACCTTGAACATGCAATCCTCATGCCTCAGCCTTCAGAGTCACTGGGATTACCGGTGTGCCCCATAGTGTCTGCCTGGACGGACACCCACAGTAGCAGCAAGAGCAGTGAACAATTTGTGAAGCAGCATCACAAGCCAACTAGAGGTTCTAATTGCCCATGGAAATTAAATGTGCACAAGATGTATCTTCAAAGATGATCATTCCCATACCATGCTGCTTGAAAGAGTAACCAAGGAAAAGGAAAAGGCATTAATGTTTAAAGAACTGGTTAAGTATACGATGGAACACCATACTGTCACTAAAAATGATAGAAGAACTTCTGTTCGACCTAACTATGCTAAGAGAAATAGTCGTCACTTGTTTTCACCCTCTTTGAACATTCTAATTCACCAATAAAAATGCTATTCTTGGGGCTCAGTAGTAGAGCTCTTGCCCAACACATGTAAGGTACTGGGTTTGAGGCTTAGCACCACATAAAAATAAAAGCATTGTGTCCATCTACAACTAAAAAAAATATTAAAAAAGAGAAGAAAATGCTATTCATTTTTTTGTCTCCATACCATCTTCCACCAACAACTACTCTAGATACCATCAGAGAACATCCTTACAACATGCAAATGACATTTTAGATGATCCAGGCAAAAATTACATGATCTGTGAAGAAGGGGAGCCCAAAATAAATTGTTTCCTTTATGTAACTTCTTATGTAACTTCTCTGCATAGGATTACAATATTTAAAGTCATTCAGAAGGCTGAGGCAGGAGGATCACAAGTTCAAAGCCAGCCTCAGCAAAAGTGAGGTGCTAAGCAACTCAGTGAGACCCTAAATAAAAATACAAAATAGGACTGGGAATTCGGCTCAGTGATTGAGTGTCCCTAAGTTCAAACCCCAGTACCAAAAAAAAAAAAGGCAACTAGAAAATGAATACTGATACAAAAATGTGAAAAATTTCAAGCACCACTTAAATATATTATAACATTATATCCAAAATCAGATTTTTAAGTCTTTTCATTAAGTTTTCTGGGCAATCATGTCACATTTTAGCAAAAGTCACAATCTCACCACATTTAACGCTGGAAAAGCAGAGTGATGTGTTCTGGAAGATAAAGAATATGAGCAACATCATGTTTAGCAACCTCAACTATAGAAACGCAGCCTTTGAACTGCAAGCAATTTATTCCATTTTCAAAGCAATTTTCCTATTGTATTGAAAATTTCACCTCAGTATTTAAACACAATAAGATGATGAATAATGGATTTCTTCAAGACAGAGTAAGCAGAGAATCTTAAGTGTCTTTTGTTGCCTGGTGTCATACACACTTAATTGGTTTGTCACTCAAGAAAAATCAACGTTTCCAGCAATTAAGTATAATTCTGGAAACATATTTCTTAAATGAGTAAAAACAATGTGAACAAAGACGACAACAGATGATACAAACCCAAGAGTGCTGCCAAGCTAAGGAAAGAGGACAACTACCTTAGCTGCTGCCAAAGGCTTTAAAAGAACTGGGAACTTTCAACAGAACACTCAAGCTCTGGAAGACATAATTTACATGCTTCTAAGTAAAAGTAGGTCAATGCAATAACTAGCTTAAATTCACATTTTACCTCAAGTATCTAACAGCCTTATTGTCTCCATTAGGATAAAAACTATTTCTGAGAAGTCAATTTATTTTAAAAGGAGAAACATTTAAAATATGCCTAATGCTCAAAACTTCTTTAAGAAAAATAAACATTTCCCTTTTGCTTGCATATTAATAGAGAAAGCAAAAGAATTTGTTACAAAGAAATGCGCATATCTCCCGCATCACATGAAGCTACCAAGTTCAATGTCACCTAGAAATCACCAGTAAGTAGGGAACTACATGAACTGCTGAGAAATCAAAACTCCTCCTATAGCAGCAGGTATTCATTCTGGTCTTAATTTTTTTATTCTCTCCAAAATCATGTGATAAAGGTTAAATCCCACTGCACCATCGTTTGAAGGTAGTGCCTAAGGGAGATGTTTTGGTCATGAGGCCTGTGTCCTAATAATGGGTTAATGTCAGGGTTTTTCTTAGTATTTATATTTTAGTTATTGGTGGACACAATATTTTTTATTTTTATGTGGTGCTGAGGATCAAACCCAGTGCCTCACGCATGGTAGGCAAGCACTTTACTTCCAAGCCACAACCCCAGCCCTAAAGTCAGTTTTAAAAGTTTACAGATGGGCTCATTCTCTTCCGCTCTTCTGCCACGTGGGGACATAGCAAGAAGGGATCTGATCAGAAGCCCAGCACCCTCATCTTGGACTTCCCAGCCCCCAAAACTGGGAACAATCAAGTTTCTATTCTCTATATATCACCCAATCTCTGATTTCTGTTAAAACAGCACAAAGCAGACTGTGACAAATGAAGAAAAGCAGCAGCAAATTAATTAATTAATTAAACAGCTATAAAATATGCCTTGACCTTAGTAACAAAAACAAGCAAAAGGAAGAAGGAATTGCCACCCCCTTGAACTAAGAAGTGATCCCCCATGTTGACTGTATATACAGTAAATTTGAGCTAGCAATTTCTCAAAGGTTCTATAAGAAACCTGCATACCAATTTCTTGAAGACATTATACCAATGCTATATATAAATTGAGACAAACATGTGAATTAGAAATTTGAAGATTCATGGCCTACTAACTCAGGACACATACTCCAATTGCCTCTTCCCATCATACTTAATACTGTCAAGTATAGGAAAGTTAAGGACATATTCCGATTCTGGAAGGTCTAAAGATTTTTATACTTGAGTGAATTATGGATCCTTTTTAAAGGAAATTCTTATAAACCTCTACGAAAATTTCTTTAATTCTAAGGAATCACAGGCCTTAGCAATTAAATACTGTCTTAAGACTCATTCTGGGGCTGGAGTTGTAGCTCAGTGGTAGAGCGCTTGCCTAGCATGTGTGAGGCACTGGGTTTGATTCTCAGCACCATGTATAAATAAATAAAATAAAGGTCCATTGACAACTAAAAGATATTTTTAAAAAAGACTCATTCTGGGGGCAGAGGATCTAGCTCAGTGGTACAGTACTCACCTATCATGTGCAAGACCATGGGTTCAAACCCCATTACTACATATATACACTCACTCACACACACACCCAAAAAAAAAAAAAATTAAAAACTGAATTATTCTGTATAGAAAGAGGAAAAGAAAACCCCTTCAATTGTGAACTATCATAGTGAAGGAAAAGTTTCATCTTCACAACTGGTAAAATATTTATTAAATCATTATAAATTTTAAAGAATCAGAAAAAATACTGCATAGACCCTATATGAGATATCCCCTAAAAGTCTATGTTAGACAATGCAGGAATGTTCAGAGGTGAAATGATTTAGAAGACCTATAAGCTAATCGATGGATTAATCCATTTGATGGATTAGTAACATGAATGGATTACTGTGTGGTAAATATAGGCAGGTGAGGTATAGCTGGAGAACATACCTGCCTGGGGATTACATTATGTTCCTGGATCCTCATTTGTGCTTTGTTTCCTGGCAGCTTTCCTCCATGACCATGCCCTTCTACCACCTTGTCCTGCCTCACCTTGGGCCCAGGGCAATAGAACTGGCCAACCATGGACCGAACCTCTGAAACTATGAGGCTCAGAAACACTTTTCCTCCTCTAAGTTGTTCTTGTCAACAATGTTAGTCACAGGAACAAAATGCTGACTAACAAAGAAATCTGAGAATAAGAAACCTAGCATTACAAAATACTGTTACATCTACCAAGAAAACTAATATTTTGCAGGTAATCAGACAATAGCCATCTGTCCTCTGCACTAGACTCTTTTTCAATATTGAAGGTTAACTCTTACAATATTGCAAATGCCCTTAGGCAGGGCCAACACTCATGCTGGTAGAAAAAGTAAAGAAGGGCTGAGGTTCTGTCTCAGTGGTGGAGTGCTCACCTAACATGTGTGAAGCACTGGGTTCAATGCTCAGCACCACACAAAACATAAATAAAATAAAGGTATTGTGTCCATCTACAACTAAAAACAAAAAAATTAAATTAAAATGTTTGATGTCCTTCATTCTTTTTTCAACCACAAAGCTAACTTGAATGTTAGTTATCACTTAAAACACAGAAATGTGACACCAAATTTAAAAATGCCTTACTCTTCACACATTCACCATGTGAGAAAAATTGATACCTCAAATGACAATGTAATTAGAAGCCCAATGAACTTTGATTTTACTTATTTACTGGATTTGAAAAAGGACCATATTCACCTTTGATGATAGCAAAAATAATGTGATGTTGAGCTTTTTAATAATTATTAAACCATACACAAATCATACATAATTCTTTTTTTAATTTTTTTTTTGTTTTAGGTAGACACAATATCTTTATTTTATATTTATGTGGTACTGAGAATTGAACCCAGTGCCTCATGCATGCTAGGCGAGTGCTCTACCACTGAGCCACAACCCCAGCCCATCAAATCATACATAATTCTTTCCTTGGAATTTTGGGTTTATATTTTAAACCCAATGAAGAAAATTTTTATGTAAGCTATGATTATTTACCAGCCTTATCTTTTAAATATATTGTGCCCTAAACTGTTATAATTCTAGTGAAAAAAAAATAATTTCACTTCAAGGAAAACCTGAAAACCTTTAAAATACATAATTATAATTTCTTATACATAACAAGAACAAAATGTCAATTTTACATTGCCTGAGGAGAGAGGTTTTCAAAGAAAAGTCTATGTCAAAGCTGTCTTTCCATCAACTAAAGCTATGAAGCATTCCGTTGCCAGTGTGTAGATTCTAGCCTGATAATATTAAACTTTGTTTTCTGTATATGTAAGACAATACACTAACACTCTTTATTTTTCAGATGTATTCTATAGGTTGCACATAGTTCCCAAAACAGAAAATTAGAAAAACAGTTTTGAAAGAAAACTTTATGTCAATTTTAAATCATTTCAGTTTTGAAGCATAAAATTAGTGATTTGTTATAAGTCAACAGTATACTTAAAGAGTTAAGCGTGGTAGCACACACCTATAATCCCAGCTACCCAAGTGGCTGAGACAGGAGGATCACAAGCTGGCCTGGGCAATTTAGCCAGACCCTCTTTCAAAATAAAATAAAAAACGACACTGAGAACAAGGTCCTGGGTTCAATCCCTAGTACCACAAAAAAGAAAGTATGTTTAAAAATAGTTAAAATGATAAATTTTATGTTACGTTTTACCACAATAAAAAAAAAAGATCTATAAATTCAGAGATGGCTGGGTGAAGGAAATAAAAATGAAGGGAGGAATGGAAGCTACAGGATAAGAGGTGATACATGTACTTACGAATATACTCAAAACCACAGAATTATACATTCAAATGGGTGAACTGTCTGTACGAGAAGCATATCAAAAAACCTGTTAAAGAGTGCAAAAATAAACCAGACATGCTGGTGCATAAATGTAATCTGGCTACTCATGAAACTGAGTCAGGAGGATAACAAGTTCATAGCCAGTCCAGCTGGCTGGGCTGGAGATGTGGCTCAATGGTAGAGCATTTATCCAGCATGCACAAGGCCCTAGGGTCAATCTCCAGTACGAGAAAGAAAAAAAAAATGGGTAGGGGTGGGGGGTGTACATATCACCAACATCTTAAAGAAACATCAAAAGAATAACAGGCAAACACCATGAACAACTCTACACATCTACACATAAACCTGATAACTTCTATCAAATGGAGCCATTCCTCAAAAAAAATCACAAACTATCACAACTCTCCTACTATGGAGTAAAAAGTGAGAAGAGCCCAATAACTATAAAGAAACTGAATTCATAAATTGAAAACATCCAAAAAAAGAAATTTCCAATGCTCAGATAGTTCTGCTGGTAAATCCACCAAACATTTAAAAAGAATTAAAACAATATCTTTTTTTTTTTTTTTTAAAGAGAGAGTGAGAGAGGAGAGAGAGAGAGAGAGAGAGAGAGAGAGAGAGAGAGAGAGAGAGAGAGAGAATTTTTAATATTAATTCTTTAGTTCTCGGCGGACACAACATCTTTGTTGGTATGTGGTGCTGAGGATCGAACCCGGGCTGCACGCATGCCAGCTGAGCGCGCTACCGCTTGAGCCACATCCCCAGCCCCTTAAAACAATATCTTGCAGAAAGAAGAAGAGTTGAGAACACTTCCCAACTCAGGAGACCAGGAAAATGGTAAAATCTAATCATCACTGCCATTACTGACAAAGACACATCTGAGAAGATAAGTCATAGAATAGAGTGGAATCTCTGCTATGCACTATATGAGTGTGGCAGGAGTTACCTAATTCTGCACCAACAGCAGCTGGAATAAAGAATGACTTCAGAAGTGCAGTGGCTTTAAGAAACAGCTAGAGCACACCTATAAACCCAGGAGCTTGGGAGGCTGAGGCAGAAGGATCATGAGTTCAAAGCTAGTCTCAGCAAAAGCAAGGCGCTAAGCAACTCAATCAGACCCTGACTCTAAATAAAAAACAAAACGGGGCTGGGGATGTGGCTCAGTGGTTGAGTGCCCCTGAGTTCAATCCCCGGTACCAAAAGTAAAAAGAAAACACCAGCTACAAGGGTCCCAAGTAACTGCCACTGGGGATAAAAAAAAATAGGGTGAGGGCAACTGAGTAAATGGAGCAATTATAATGTTTTATTATAAGCCTTTTAGCACCACTTTATTTTTAAACTATATGTGCATCATGATAAAATAAAGCCATATGCATATCATGATAAAATAAAACCAACCCAATTTCAAAAAATAACACAGAAGCATAATTTCTGGTCCAGACAAAATGGCATTTCTCCCTGACACTCCCCAATAAGTCCAACTGTAAATAAATAAACTGGAACAAAGCAAGACACAAATGAGAGTTCTGAAAAGTGCCAAGACCACAGCAGTGAGAGGAAGGCAGGCTGGCTGGAGACCTGGGCTGAAGCAACAGCATCATGTCTCTCATGTGTTCTCCCCACAACAGAATAAAGCACCACAGGCCCAGTGTCCCCTAACTTCAACCATGCTAGAGAAGGGAGCCAAGAAAGCTCGTTCCCCACACCCAATAGAACAGGATCACAGCATCATGAGAGTACAGCATCACCAGCTAGAAACTGGTAAGCAGCCAAGGAATGTCATATGGGGGAGCCTGAGGCTGCTCTCTCCCACAAGGGATACTGAGGGATGTAGGCACCATCAAGGGAACCATGCCACAACAACCAGCTAGTCCTGGAAATCTCTGTGTCCTGAAACCCTGAGATTCCTCTCTCCTACCAGTGAGACAGCCAAGTAGCACCGACAAGTGCTACCCATCAACCAAGAGGCCCAGTCCAAGAAGCCTCTTTTACAGCACCTCCCTCCCCAATGCCTTGCCCTACTCCAAGACTCCAGGGCAGGCAGGGAGTACCAGCAGGCCAGGGAGCACCACCAAGCAGGATTCTGCCATGGAAAGCCTCTGCAATAGGGGTGCTCAGACTCCTGCCTCCTACTCAGAGACACCAATACAGCCTGGTGGCACATGTGGAGGGGACACAACCACATCCAGTGCCTCACCAAGGAAGTCTCTCTATCCCATGGAGCCCGACACTCTCAACTCTTACCAAGAGACACTAGGCCTGGGGAAATCACTCTTCCCCATCATGCAACACAAGAGAGACCAATGACACCACCTAAATTGAAGCAGTCCAAAATGCACAACACACTGTCATTAAAACTACAAACCACAAATGTAGGCCAAGACCCATGTGCTAAGTCTAGACAGGTGGCCAAATGCTAACCCTGAATGGAAGAATAGGTAAAATGGTGATAAAAACACATCATAGCAGTAAGTTGAATGCATACGGTGATAGCCAGAGCAAACACCTGAAAACCATACAAAGATCTACACTCAAAACACTGTACATATACCAAAAATTGTTCAAGTAACCCAAAAGAAGATAGGAAAGAGAAACACAAGGAAATGAGAAATCAGAAGAAACAGAAAAATGCCACACTTAATCCTAATGTATCATAATTACTTTATGGATAAAAACCATGACCCAACAAGAAACTTCACCTCAAGTTAAACAAAGTATGTAGACTGAAAGCTGGCACTATGCAAACATTAATTCAAAAAGTGCATGAGTACTACTCTAATACCTAGTAGATTTAAGAGTGAAAGAAAATTATGAAAGGAATGATACATAACAACAAAAAAAGGTCAACACATGCGCAAGACACGAAATTTTGGATGTGTATGCACCAAATGACATAAAATGAGACTCAAGATGTGATGAAAACCTTGTTTTGAAAGCTGGCATACTTCCAAATATTTATATCCTAAAATTAAATGCTTAGATAATTACTAATGCAATCACTCTTAAAGCTAACATCAAGGGGGAAAGAAGAAATGACAGCTCTGGAGAACGCACTTCCAGGAAAGCACCTTGAAAAAGGACATCTTTTATTGGTTCTCCTGTAATACTCAACATCCTCCGTGAGAAAAATATTATCCATCGTTTTACAAACGAGGGAAGTTTAAGGTGCCCAAGATGAAACGACTAGTGAATAAACAGACCAGGGGCGAATTCAGCTCTCACATTACATAATATGAACTCTTCTGGTTGCATGTTAGTCTCAGTCAAAAAAGAACTGCAAAGCTGAGATTCTGAAGTAAAATGGCTGAGACATGATATGGGGTAAAATCCGTATTTTTTTCCTCCGCGCATCATGGGTTATTTCTTCAATACCTCTGCAATAAAGAAAATTGCTGCAAGAGGTAACACTTGGGAGTTTATTTTGTGAAACTGCAGTCTTTACGCCTCTTCCTTTACAACAGCTCACTTCCGTGGCGCGAGAAGGGCGCGATCCTGAGCGCCGTGGAGGCAGCCCCGCGAGGAGCCCGCGAGCAGCCCGCCTCGCCCAGGGTCACACACGTCCTCCCGGCCGCGCAGCGGCGGCCCCGTCAGCTACTTAACCGTTCCGCGCCTCCACCTCCCTTCCGCGCTCCCGACGGCCAGGAGCGCTCCGCGGGCCCCTCGCGCCCGGCGCAGCCGGAGCAGCGGCCTCTGCGACTCTCAACTAAGTTTCGGGCTCGCCGGGAGGGCGGCCGCTCGCCGCCGCGCCCGAAGGCGGCCCGGCCAGTGCGGCGCGGAGGGTCGGGCCGCGCAGTTACCTGCCGCGCCGGTCGGCCCCCGGCCCGGGCCCCGCGGCGCTGTAGTAGGCCGCGCGCTTGTGGCCGGCCGCCGCTGCGCTGCGCACCGGATACAGAGGGATCTGGTCTGCCATGTTTCCACCAGCCCGCCCCGTTCTCCGCGGCGACTTGGCGACTCTTTCCCCGCCCTCGTCCCTCAGCCCCAGCCCGGCCAGAGGCGGCTCAGTGCGCCTCCCGGCCCCGCCGCGGTCGCCGCCCGATGGCGTCATTGAGCGGCGGGGCGTGACCGTGTGAGGCTCCGCCCCCGTCGCGCGCCGGGCCTGGACACTGCCCGGCGTTGAGCCGCGTCGCGGAGGCGTGGCGTCCCTGGCCGCGCGCAGCTGCGCGTGCGTGCTGGGTGTCTTCCGGGAGCGAGCCGGCGCTCTCCCCGGTCTCGCGCAGAAGCCCAGCTTGTGTGGGAGGCGTGTACACCCGTGCCCGGGAAGCCCGGCTGCGGGGGCGAGGGCGGGGTCCCCGCCGCTCGCGAGAATCACGCGGAGGCTACCTGCCGGGCAGGCCCAGCCCGGTACCCGGCTCCTGCGCCGGGCTCGGCCAGCGTTGAGACTGAGGGGCGCGACTGGCCTGGCCTCCCGGGGCCTCCCAGCCCCTGCCTCCAGCGCCCCGCGCCCCCTTCTGCTCGGGTGTTGGGTCTTCTCCCTTGGTTCCCCCGACCTTTGAGTTCCTTTCATCTTTGATTCCCACTTCATTCAGTTCTCAGGCTTTTCTCCATGCAAACTTATTTAATTTTCTCCTAGGGTTAAGAAAAAATTTTATCTTAGATTTTATCACCTTAAATTACTTTCCATGAAGGAACAGTTAAGTCTTCAAAGAGTCAAGAGCTTTGCTTTTTCTTGTTAGTTTTTATTTAAACACGTTATTAATTTCTAATTTAAAATTTTGGTCTGATTTGTTTTCCTGTTTTAAAGTTGAGGTTTACTTCTTGACCTAGCGTATGGTCTTATTTTTAAGCTATCTGTGTTTAGTGAACGGGCTTTATATTCCAAAATCAAGAACAGTAGGACCTAAGGTGTCCGTGAACCCTCTCCCACTCCAGCAAGCCATTGTCTTTAGTGTTCCAGGGGAGCTTGAAGAGAGGTGCCCTCTGAGAACCTGCAAGCCATGGCAGTCACTTCTCACAAGGACACTGTGCTGGGGTTTTCTAGAGAGAACCAGACCACGAGCTACCTGCTAGAGACCTAGGAAAGCCAGGGGTATAGATTCCAGCAGGCCAAAAACCAGAAGCTCCAAAGGCAAGAAATTATCAGTTTGCAGCTCAAACAGGCACAGCTAATTCAACCTTCCTGGGCTGTCAGTGCACGGGATGATTCCCACCAACAGGACTCAAATGCTGATCTCTTCCAGAAGTGCATACAAATGGAGAAGTAATGTTGACTGGCTATTTGGGTATCCCATGGCCTAGTCTATCCATTGCTCTGAACATTCCAGACTGCTCATTTGCCCTTTTCAACCAAGAACTGAATATACTTGAAGACCCTTAGAACATCTCACATACTTCCAAAACTCCCATCTTAGTGGAAGTTTCAGTATGTCCTTACTTTATAAAACTTTCCATCCACTTGAACTCCTGCTAAAACAGTTGACGGCAGAAAGGTTCCCTTATTCCGGGTTTACAAATAAATATCCTTTCTGAATATTGTCCCCATTTGCCTTTGTGAGAGAG